>NW_024537786.1:0-40585 GCF_016628075.1 Suillus paluster | reverse complement strand
TCACCAGCAGCAGCCTCAGCAATGGCTGCACGTTGTCCTTCCTTCGCCTTGAGCATCCGCGTAACCCCACCTCTGGCTGTATTGATTGCCTCTATGACGAGGTCGTGGGTCTTGATACTCAAAATAGAGGTGCCAAGGTAAGAGGGGGTGTTCGGGGTAGCTTCGTCCTCCTCATATTCGATAACTCGCTTGCATTCTCTTAGCAGCATCCCAAGACCTAGGCTAACCCCCATGGCTGATACCAAGCCAGAGATCTTGGCAGAGACGACTATCTCCAAGAACTTGTTCAACTCACGCTCGTCTGAGTGCACACTATTCGGAAGGTGTGATCTGTCCCAACTCCATGTCGCCCAAGCGGGCCATTCCATTGCCTCAGAGCTTTGTTCCTGCGTCAAGTGAGTATCAAGTTTCACCAATCCAGGTATTAATCGAAAACGTACCTTTTTCAAGTCACCAAGACGCGAAATCAAAAGCAGATATTCGTCCTGGCTGCTGAGAGACCGTAAGAATGACATCCGATCTTTCTTTGGCACAGTGGCTGGTGTGCGCACGACTTCTTGACCAACTGATGGTCGCTTAACCAGCCCTTTCGATGGAGTGAGATTATCATCAGAGCTATCCTCGGAGCTGTCCTGGGTTTGCGGTCTTGAATTCTTGGTGGGCCTTGTGCTGGCCTTGGGCTTGGAGGACGCCTTAGCCTCGGCCAGCTGTCTTGTACGTTTCGTGGATGTAGGCGCAGCTGAAGCCTCCTCTTCATCATCAGTGTCGACTGGTACATACTTCTTTTTAGATTGTTTCTCGCCTACATAAACAGCATTGACGAGCAGGGACTTGTTCATGTGGGAACTCACGGCCCCGACCAAAAATAACCAGTTTCTGTTTCGAAGCCTTCCTGGCTTCCCAATGGCCCCAAAGATGGTTTATTCCTGCGCCTTCAAATGAGACGGGTCTTTGCACGACGAAAACCCTCAGGGATGGAGTCTGGATCCAGGTACACCAAAAGGTTTGCCGGCAATCGAGAGCCAAGGTACTGGCTTTTTGCTACCAGTGAAGACTTCTGAAAAACGGAAATTGAGTCAAGTTAAAATCAACAGATGAAGTGATCAGCGACTCACTGTAAGATGCATGAAAAATTTGCGAACCAATTCTTGTTGCCCCTTGAGGCCCACTCCTTACGGGAAGGGAGCTTTGCAAACCCGTGCTCAGTCCAAGATGACTTCAGGTATCGCATCTTTTCCATCTTTACTGTCTTCATCGGACGAAGTCACATCATCATCATTGGTGGGGGTCTGATACGCGGTCATTGAGCAGTCTGAACCAATCCCCAAAAATACAGAACTTACAGAATTCTTCCTTCGACCACTCGGCAAATTTTTCAAAACCTTCGGACGTCCACTCTTTGCTTCCTCGAGAACTCAGGCTAAACGGTTTCTTGTGATTGACAGGCTGAGACTCATGACTGAATAACAATAAAATTGTTATTTTACCCTGAGGAGAGTGGATAAATACTCACATCTTGACACTTAAAGTCTGATCGGCATTTTTCTTGTGACTGACTAACATCACGACTCGGCAACCCATAGAACGCCTTATCTGTTCTGTAAAATCGTCGAGAACTTTTTTGAGGCTTTTCTTTCGATACCTATCAATGTTGTTATAGTAGAAATTGAAAAAAAAGGCAATTTACATCGCCTGTGCTTCTGCTGGGGCACCTTCCCTATTCCACTTGTCCCTCGCCTCCTCAACTTCCTTCTGATGTGCAGAGGTCATGTTGTTGAACCACTCCCTCGCATGTCCAGTCCTATACTTAATAGAATGTTGCACGCCTTTCTTCTGTTGCTGCTCCTTATCGTAGTCGTCCATCTCCTGCTTGAAGAGTTTCTGCGCGACGTCCCAAGCATTAAGCTCCTTCTTGTAGAACCCTGCGTCCTTAGGACGAGCCGCCAATTCTCTGTCCTCAGGGGACACGCCAGATGGTTCTTCCTCCGGCTCATCACCCAAGACCTCTTGCTCAGCACGTCGATCATCAGTGTCCGTTAAGAACTGGAGGTAGTACCTCCTGATAGCCTATATAACAATTATATCAGTATCATTATATACTCAACAAAACAGTACCTTTTTCAATCCCTTTGGTAAATCCTCGGAATCCTGTCTTGTACGATGAATTGCGACAATTTCATTGCGGATCTGTCTTAGGAGATTCTGACGGGAATTCTTCCCATTTACAAACTGATCTTTGTGGAGAGTCAGTACTCCCTCCCAAGAAGCATACCATTCAGCCATTGATGACAAGAAAACGTAAGTCAGGAGCTTTTGGTAAGGGTGAGTATGCGTCGTGTAACCTTAGACCAGGCCGAAGAGTTGAAATTTTGAAGGAGACGCGATCACGTGCATGCAAACCAAGACGCGTCATTACGAAATCACACGTGTGACAAAGTGATACCTCAATCAATTCAAATTATGTACAGTGTCAAGTAAATACATAATTTACTTGCGCGCCTTCTTTGCAGTCCCAGGAGACGCTGTCTCATTCTTGCGCTTGCCTTGGGTAGAGTCAGGTAAAGACTGAGATACAAAATGAGTAGAAGGCGACTTGAACCAAGCGCAGTTCTTGGTCCTGGCATTGTTGATGATGGACCCAGGAGGCTTGGTGACAGAAAACTTGTAGCACGGCAACTTTTGCGTGCTACCACAGTTGGTGTACTTGCATGTGTAGATGTACTGGCAAACAGAGCCTTGGGCTGAGGCGTGCGCGTCGCGATTCTCATCAGAAACTGTCACAGCAACCCTCTCACCCCAGCTCTTGGTAGAGCCACATTGGGGGCATTGCGCAGGAATAGGAACGCCCCAAGGCGAAGTCTGAGTGTGAGCGCGCGCGAATGTAGTGAGTTCCAGCTTGCAGCAACCATCAATGTTGACGGGAGTCATCAGGATGACGCTGGTGTGTTGACCGAGACCGCCTGACATACTAAGGAGGGTCGGAAATACAGTGCGGATGCTGAGTTGCTCAATCGCAACAAGTTCCGCCATGGCGACCAAGAAATTAGTGGCGACAAGGGGTTGAAAGCGAGCTGCGGAAAAGAGAATTGCAGATGCGAAGTTGAATTGAAGAACGGACTCCTTGAGCTGAGTGTAGGGCGTCTTGTATGCCACCACAGAACCGCAGACCAGGAAGACGATGTGTGCGGACTTGAGGATCCTGGCGTAGGGCTTCAACACTGTGGAGAGAACCTAGAATAGATTAATTAATAATATTGAAGCGTCAAAATTTTAAAACTTACATGCTGAACTTCCATCGCAACATACTCTCCCTCACCTCGACCCTCCTTCCCTGCATAGAGCCAACCGCTGTCTTCTTCCGAATGGTTGGAGAGAAACGCAAAGACCCGACCAGTTGAGCCAAGGTGACGGACGAGCTTAGCAACCGTTTCGACCTGGTCGCGGGTGTACTTGTCGATCTTCGTATAGGTGGCGACGTCGAACGAGATCTCGACGTACAGAAACCCACCGTTGGGGTAGTACTTGTCGAGGTAATGCGAGAGGAGTGGAACGGGTGTGGAGATTGTGTACTTGGCGCCAAGGGCAAAATGGACGATGGCGAGGGGTGTGGCTGCCAAGATGGAGTTGGACGCCAGCTCATACTTGCCGTTGAACTGTAGGAAGCCTGGGAGTACAGGCGTTCCTCCTTCCTCTGGCAAAACGTTACGGTAGAAGCCCTGAACAAAGTTAAGTAGTCAATCAATAGAACATTTGAATAAGACAAAGAAGACTCACAAAATATGGCGCGGGCTCCTTAACCGTCCGCAATGAGTGACAAGAAAGACATAAAAATATAACGTCCGGATGTCGGACGGCATCGACGTGCGCCTCGGGCACCTCAATGCATTTGCTGCACATGACGCGGGGGCAGGCGTTGCATTCAAAGAGTACAACATCACCTTCCGCGCCATCGAGACAGATCAAACACCACTGACCTCCAGTCAGTCAACTGAACACTAGAAAGAAGCAAAAACAACTTACTATACTGTGTTCTTCCGGAATCCTAGCGTCCTCTGGCTCTAAGGATGGCGCGGACGATGTTGATCCTGCGGGCGTCGGAGGAGAGCCGGCAGGTGCCAAAAGTTTCCGGGCAGAACCGCCGCAAGACTTCTTGGCCGTGTTGCTCTTTTTAGGCGGCATTGGATAAGGAAAAGAAATGGTAGAGCAAAAAGGACTTTACGAATTTTCAAACCAACCAGTCATGTGATCGTGTTGTGGTTGCGCCGGCATTTGCCGCAACAAACAACATCAAATATGTTGAACATATAGTCCAGCGCAACACTTTCACACGGTTCAATTTCAAACCACATCTCTTCTGTCCGCTCACCCTGTTAGCCACTTACACAGACTGCAGCTGTGTAAGTGGCTAACAACCCACTGAGCACTCATTCCCTACTGCATGGTATGCGTCTTTCAAATCTAATTCTATTTCTAATTTGGTTGCATAGGTTGATTTGTGGATACCTAAGGTACGTCTCTTTTCAACCGTCTCTTCACTGAACGCCTTCTTTCTAGACAATTTAGGACACTATTGGGGTGCCTCCAGATCTAAGGTCTGTCTTTTTTGAACCGTCTCTCCACTAAACACCTTTCTAGTTATTTTGGTATACTATTGAGGCGCCTATAGATCTAAGGTATGTCTTTCTTTCAGCCATCTCTTTACTGAACGCCTTCTTCATCATTGAGCATTGAGGACTGGGGGCTTGGCTTTGGGAGGAGATGTATGTGTGCGTTGGCGCACTTCTCCTCCCTTGCTTCACCATTGAGTACTGGGGGCTTGGCTTGGGGAGGAGATGTATGTGTGCATTGGCGCACTTCTCCTCCCTTCTTTTATCATTGAGTACTGGGGGCTTGGCTTAGGGAGGAGATGTATGTGTGCATTGGCGCACTTCTCCTCCCTTGCTTCACCATTGAGTACTGAGGGCTTGGCTTGGGGAGGAGATGTATGTGTGCATTGGCGCACTTCTCCTCCCTTCTTTTATCATTGAGTACTGGGGGCTTGGCTTGGAGAGGATTCAGTGTCCACATTGGTGCGCCCCTCCTTCAACCACCGTTGTGCTTGTGAGGTTTAAGTGTCCACAATGGTGCGCCTCCTCCCACAATCCTTGTGTTGTATTTTCTCTGGAGGGATGACAACCGCTCCACCATAAGGTAACTTGTATCGCTGCCTCTGACCAAAGGCTGACCGCAGCTTACAGATATGTTTCTTTTGGCTTGTTTAGACATTCAAAGGTAACCTGTTTGATATTCGCTACGCAAATACTGATTGCCAGCGCGCTTCACAGATATGTTTCTTTTGGCTTGTTCAGACATTCAAAGGTAACTTGTTTGATATTCGCTTCGCAGATACTGATTGCCAGCGAGGTTCACAGATTATGTTATTTAGTTAGCTATATTTTTCTCGCTCTACTTTTTATTACTGTATTACACAGTACTAGACTGCCGCAGAGAGGGCCCCTCTGCGGTAGCCTTGTATTGGCTTTGTCACACCTTTGTTTTTTTTCTTCAATTAGACAGAAAGATGCGCCGCCAATGTAACTTAGTTTTGATTTGTCACCAAATAGCAACACCACCCTGCTCGTCTGTGCGAATAAGTCACGTGACTTTTAAATACTGCAGTTAGAATGTTGCCAATTTTCACAGCAGCGTATTGTTGAACTAAGGGGTGCTTGAGAGTACCCTCAGTGCGCTCGTCTTTGGTCTTGAATGCGGCGGAATAGATGGTATCTCAGGTATTCCACCTGAGCTGAGGAAAAAGAGCAAATCCTCATCCAAGCTTTGAGACCCGATTTCTCTTTTCCTCATCGCGTCTATGAGTCGGTATCTCAGGTATTCCACCTGAACTGAGGAAAAGAGCAAATCCTCGTATCCAAGCTTTGAGACGTGATTGCTCTTTTCCTCAGCATAGGTCTGTAGCATGCAGCCGGTATCTCAGGTATTCCACCTGGGCTGAGGAAAAGAGAACCACGTCTATATGAGTCGGTATCTCAGGTAAGGTATTTCACTTGAACTGAGGAAAAGCAAATCCTCATATCCAAGCTTTGAGATACAATTGCTCGTTGCCTCAGCATAGGCCTGTAGCATGCAGCCGGTATCTCAGGTATTCCGCCTGGGCTGAGGAAAAGAGAACCACGTCTATATGAGTCGGTATCTCAGGTAAGGTATTTCACTTGAATCTTCTGACGCACGAACCTCCACGCACTGATACGATCCTACGCCAATTCACGACATCTCTCTATCTCTCTCTATCTCTATCTGTCCTTGTCTTTTTCCTCCCTCCATTTGCAAAATGTAGAGTTCACGCATCGCATGGCTTATCTTTTGCTCGCTCATTTTTCTTTGTCGGCTTTGGTTCACATCGTCGTCGTCCGCTTTTTCATTGTCCGTACCGCGCCGTCGTCGTCATTTTCGCTGTCGTCATCTTTTCCATCCACCAGTATCGCAATCGTTTCCTTCCTCTACACTCCGGCACGCTCGCTCTGAGGAAAAGAGCAATCACATCTTTGGTAAGGCCCATAGCATGCAGCCAGTATCTCAGGTATTCCGCCTGAGCTGAGGAAAAGAGCAATCGGGTCTCAAAGCTCGGATATGTGGGCCTTACCAAAAGCCTCATATTCGAGTGCGATTGCTCTTTTCCTGAGCCCAGGTGGAAAGCTCAGATACGAGGATTTACCTGCACGACTGTGCTATATCGCGCCTAAGACACAATATTTTCAACACTGGCAGACCAGTTTATTACTTGCCGTTAGCATAAAGCTCAAATTTAAAGGTTCTCCCAGCTTTTATGTCTGGACTGCCATTTCTTGAGCTTGAATTTGAAGGATGTAAGGTAACTTAAGTTGGGACTGCTGTTTCTCATCTGTTTCTTTCACAATACAGGCCTCTGCTTGGATGGTATGTCTTTGCAAATCTTATATTACGACACCATCCAAATTAGAAGTTATCCCGATTTGGATCTTCCAACATTGTAAATTAAACCATTTATAGTCTAGACCGCCTGCGGTTGAAAATTTTACCATTCCGTTGTTTCAAGTCTGATTTTCCAAACTCCAACCACCGAAAAATGGTGGATCCTGCTGTGACAATTCTGTCCAAGAGCCTCTGTAGGCTTATAGATGACCTACTGCGTGATTCATCGCCGTATGAGTTGCTGATAGGTGACAAAATCAATGACAATTTGCTGCAAAGAGCCAGGTAAGGGAATCTCACGTCACTGTCCAGAAAAACTTGACAGCTGGAATTTAAGGACTAGATTGTGGGCCAAGTGGCAGGACATACGTCTGTCCAGTACTGGTAGTGATGTCAAGGCGAATGTCATTGCCGAGATTGAACTTACCAGGGCTGCGGTCATAATAGCCTATGCTGTGGTTAATCCCCGTAAGTGTTGATTTGATGGTTGGGGGGTCTGTCATTCATTATGTTGCCATAGTGCGAGCGGATTTGGATGCAGATCGGTTTGCGGACAGTGCCAAGGCGTCCCATCCATCGCATGCTGACAGCCAAAGACATAAGCTAGCAAAATATTTCCACTGTCCTTCGTTTGGTTCAATATCGGAGCCGGCAACATTTGTTGACAGGCATGGAAGGATCCTTGCTTGGTATTTGCCAGAAATCGTGGTGCCTGATAGAATGGTATGAATTTGATTTGATTACAGTTTAAGTCCTTTTAATAAGTTATAATTAGGATCGTGTCAACCAGTCCATCAAATTGCTGAGACCTGCCTTAGATCAGTCTTTGCCCAAGCCAACTCAGAAGGCAAAGCAGCCTTGGCGTTCTCAAGGATTTGTCATGCCTTCAAGCGGGGGAGAATTTGGAGTAGGAAGGGTGACTTTATGCCCGGGAGGATTCATGCAACGCCATGAGGTAACTCTGTATTCATATACTTGCCATGATACAGAACTAACTTAAATGGGCTAGCGGCTTCAGGATGACTTGTACCAATCAAGCTCCCTTTCTTCACCTGCAGTCCGAGATTGGTTGTCCGAAATAACGGTAACTGAACATTTGTGGTCCGCTATCACCAGTGTTATTGCGCCAGATCAATATCAGGCTGGTGTGGAATCTGTTGCTAATATGAAGGATACGGTTCGTACCTCAGATCCTGTTGTTTGGCCCTCGGAGTTTTCTGGATTGGAAGTTATTGTCAACCGAGAGACGCCAAATCACCGAGACCCCGGAGCATCGCCTTCATTCTATGACCTTTTGGTGAGCCTTGGCAAAGGTCACCGTGCCGTACTAGCTCTGCCAGATCTGGGTGCCGAGCTAGCATATCCGCCTGGCACTATGGTTTACATTTTAGGGAAGGTGCTGGAGCATGGAGTGCCAAGGTGGGGTGATGGGGAGAGAATTGTGATTGCACACTTTGTCAAGGATAAAGTACATGATAGGCTTGGTGTACCGAGACCAAAGTTTCCAAACCAGCGGGATTTTCTGAATAGAGTGGGGGCAGGTAAGAAGGGGGGTTTAAAAGCCATTCGGAGATCAAATAAGAGCAGGGGACGAGGAGTAGTTTCCAGAAAATAGATATCCCGATTAGACAAAGCTTGTGATTTTAAATCGGTTGACTTCTCATACACTGGAATATTTCCTCGGTCTAAGCACTATGTCCTCAAAAAAAAGGCAACGTCTCAAGGCTATTTCTTATTCTTTCCAACATAGAGGAAAGTTATCAAAAACAAAGGATCTGGATGTTGATTATGTTGCTCACGAACCTACAAGAGACAAGAGGGGAAATCCCTCTTGGGTTGAGTCTTGTGCTGATCAGCTGTATCAAACTTCGCCAGAGCCTACTACCAGCCCAAGAAAACGAGTTAAAGAAGTACACACAGAATCACCAGACATCCAAGAAGAGGATTTAAATCAGGAAATGTTTGGTGACTTTGTTATTCACGTAGAGGCTGCTGAGCAAGGGAGAAAAACAAAGGTATGTCTAACAGGCCATGGCTTACTAGTAATTGTTTCTCATCAATGGCATAGACGCAAAATGACTTCATATCAGAGTATCTCGCTCACCGAGATGCGTATCTAGATGTCATCTTGGACTCAGAGAAATTTGCCACCACAGGCATCTGTGAGACTTGCCAATGCGAAGATAGTTCCTTCCGTTGCACAACTTGCACTGGCGACCACAGCTGGTGTCGCCCTTGCCTCCTCGAATCACATCAGTCATTGCCTTTCCACAAAATCCAATTTTGGAATGGCAAGTGCTTTGAAGACGTCACTCTTTCTGCCCAAGGATTTATATGGCACATGGGCCATGGTGGAAAGTCTTGCCCTTGCTACGGAGTTGGACAAAGTCACCTTGATCAAGATTCTTCTGTGATTATTGTACATTCTTCTGGGGTGTTCACACACAATGTGTTGTGGTGTCGGTGTCCAGGATCACATCACGAACATCACCTGCAGCTGCTCCAAGCAGGACTATTTCCCGCCAGTATCACACGCCCTAGGACTGCGTTCACCTTCGAAGTACTGGATCATTATCTCATTGATGCCTTGGAATGCAAGACTTCGGCAATGAGCTTCTTTGAGAAAATCCGACGGCTGACAAATAATGCTTTTCCGGATGCTGTCCCGGTGAGTAGAATCGACAATATCATAATTCTAGCTCATACTGAATGCAAACTCCCATCTGTAGGATCGATATCGTGAACTCATGAGAGTGTCTCGACTCTGGCGCGACTTGAAGAACCGTAAATGGTTTGGATTTGGCCATGACATGGAAGCACCCCCTAGTGCAGGAGATCTTGCTCTATTTTGCCCTTCTTGTCCGCAGCCAGGAATCAATATGCCTCTTATTTGGGAGCAGAAGTACGAAAGGCAAGTCAATTCCAGCAATCCTTGTCTGCCAGACTCCGGCCAGTACCCACCGTGCATAGCGCAGCAGTGGTCCTGGCTGGTAATATGTGTCAGCTGAGTCCTGGCCGGTACCTTTTGTACGCAGCCCAGTATCAGTCACGGCCGACCATTTGTCTCTACTGGCCAACCTTGTCTGCCAGACTCCGGCCAGTGTCCACAGTGCATAGCGCAGCAGTGGTCCTGGCCAGTAATATGTGTCAGCTGAGTCCTGGCCGGTACCTCGTGTACGCAGCCCAGCATCAGTCACGGCCGACCATTTGTCTCTACTGGCCAGTAATGTGTCAGCTGGCCGGTACCTTTGTACACAGCCCAGAGTCAGGCGGGGCCGACCATTTGTCTCTATTGGCCAGAAGTTGTTGGTTCCAGATAACTCGTGGATGCTGACTTTTTGATTGCAGGTGGCTTGTTATGAGAAGATTTGTGGTAGATGGAAACTTTACCGCTCAGCACATGAACATGCGACAGCCTCAGCTTGACGTCTTCCTCTCAGATGGTTTAGGTTATATGGTAACAGACGGAGATTACCAAGCTCACTTGGCTTCAGCTATGGAGAGTAAAGAGGTGAATCGATTTGCTTTGTATTGTTAGTGGTGGCTAAACCTGTAGAAAGCGATCCTCGTGTAGCAACCATCGGGCCGTCAATGCAGCAAACACAAACAGAAGCAACCTCCGAGCTACAGGGGTCGGTGCCACTGCTTGTGCTCGGCATGGATGTTTTGTTCCCCACTGCATAGTGGACTTTCAGAAGGGTGAACGGCAAGTTTTCTTTCATTTACTCAATCTAGGTTAAGACGAGCCTTGGGCTTGACATGCTGACAAAATCACTTCAAGCCACATGAATATAGATTATTCCATTTGCAATGCCATTAAGCATGCTGCTGGCAACATTGACAACTCCCTGATCATCTATGATGTGGGGTGCCAGTGGAGCCTTAACTTCACTCAACGTGTTGACAACTGCCCTGGCTTGGCACTCCCAGACAACACCGAGATTGTGGCCGCAGTGGGGAAATTTCACTTGAGCGCTCATAAACTTGCCTGTTTTGCTAGATACAGCTTAAACTTCATTCAAGGAGCTGGGCAAGTTGACGGGGAAATTCTGGAGACACTTTGGGCTCCCTTTAACAAGATATCTCCCACAGCACGTTCTATGAGCCAAGCACACCGTCAAGAAATTCTTGATGATCATATGCGTAACTCAAATTGGAAAAAACTTGTCAGAATAGGTAAGTGCCTATATTTGGAATGAATGACATCACAGTTTCACACTGATGCAGTTAAGACGCTCTTGAGAAAGTACAAACGGGCCAACAAGGGCATTGAAGACACTAGGGTGCCATTTGAAGAGCTTACAGGATCTTTGGATGTCATCAAAGTGAGGGCGTGGGAAAAAGACGAGGAGAAGGCAAAGGAAGAACGTGGAGAACATCTCAACATTTACCAGCTAAAGATAGATAAAGGTGAGCACTTCGAAGCTTCTATTCAGTTCCCTGTGCCGTACATTCTGATTGGGTGATTGGAAGCACCAACAATGGCAGAAATACGGCTAAAATTAACTGAATCAGAATATGCTGATACAGGGAGGTTGGGATCAATTTCTTGGCTCATTGACGGCATCAATATAGAGGATTCGCAGTATGTTGTTTCATCATATATATTGATGGTGATGACGTATTTCTAATTACTATCTAGGGATGCACTCAGGGTAGCTATTCGGCAGCTTCCCAAAGATGCGTCTGCAGTTCAAAGGGCTGCAGTTCAAGTGAAACGACAAAAACTGGCTGCACGTATTTCGAAATTTCATGAAATTGCTGATGCTATGACAGAGGGCATCGAAGTCCATGCAGGTACTGAGCACATGGATGACATCAGATTTTGCACTACAGATGTGGTGGAGGAAGTGCGGGAGGCTGCAGATATTGAAGACGTGTTGGAAGAGATTGATGAGGAAGTTCCTGCAGAAGCCATGGGCATTTGGATGCCATCTTCAGTGCTCCGAAATGAGGCTTTAGCCCTGGGCTTGCACACTCTGCAAGCTGAAGAACTGGAGTTACGAAAGGGTCAAGCAAATGATTGCTTGGAAAAGTTACGGCAGGCTCTCGGTCATAAAGCGATAATTTACCGTCAACATTTCCGAAGTGCAGATTCCACATGGACAGGAACCAGGTCAAAGCAGGAGGCTCTACGATGTCGTATCAAAATAGAGAAGTGTGTCCGAAGGTATCAAAGGGCAAGGGGTTCGATGCAGAGACTAGGGGCTGATGAAGATACTCTGAGGACGATTTATCAAGACATTCAGCCACACCAGCTCAGTGTGGACAAGGAAGTGACGGAAGAGAACAGATATGGGCAGGGATCAGACAGACTGGCTTGGTTTTGGAGAGTCAACAACGGTCATGATTCGCAGGAAGATGTGTGGATGGATGAATGTAAGTCATATCTAATATGCCTATTTTCTGCAGTGACAGGTATTAGTCTACAGGGTAAATTGGTTGAAAGCTAAGGCTAGATGGCAAAGGTGGGAGGAGGAGTTGAGATTGGTCCAACACGAAATGGGTTGGACAGTGAGTTGGTTTAAATACAGGATGGAAGAATGGGACCAAAGATACCGACAAGCTACAAAGCCTGGTCATCAAGCTTATGCACATCGACAGGTGCTCTTGTGGGGAAGATTTGCATTGGATGCTGAAAATTCATTCAAAGACAAGATGATTGTAGTCGTTTAACAGTCTTTGCTATTATAATATCAAAGACTTATCTAGCCAATATATGATAGTTATGGTGGTCAGGATCACTGCCTACACGTCATACTCTAGAGCTGGCCCATTTATACTTGCAGATAGTACAATTTGAATGACTAACTCTCAAGTGATAGTACTAAAACCAACATCTTTCTTGATAATACTTTGTCTAAGGTATTAGCCTGGAGATGGCTCGGCTGGCTCTGGTATCAATGTCTGAAGTATCGGCCTGCCTGCTTGTACATACCTTGGTCCTGATCCGGCCGGCTCTGTTATCAATGTCTGAGGTATCGGCCTGCCTGCTTGTACGCCCCTTGGTCCTGATCCAGGCCGACTCTGTTATTCAATGTCTGAAGTGTCGGCCTGCCTGCTTGTACACAACATGGTCCTGATCCGGCCGACTCTGTTATCAATGCCTGAGGTGTCGGCCTGCATTTCTGTACATGGCCTGGACATGCACCGGCCGGCGTTATTATGAATGCCTGAGGTGTCGGCCTGCTTTCCTGTACATGGCCTGGACATGCACCGGCCGGCTCTCTCATCAATACCATCAGGAAACCTACACTTTCCTTATCATTCTTGAGTTGTTTTAGATACTTGGGTTCTTGACCATGATGCTCAACATCACATAAGACATGAACACTTAAATATATTTGTATACTTACATTATCTACTGACACTGATCAACTTGCATAAGTCAAATATCCTGCTGGACTTGAGTATCTTAGAAGTGCAAGTCATGGAAAGACTTGGCCAAGTATTATACAGTTATTCAACAATGTGTAGGTTTTTCCTGATGCCCTAAGTTGTTGGCTGGTACTGATGTATGTGTGTAGGGAGCCTCACTTGGGTGGTCGGCCAGTACCAGCCCCACACCTCTGGCCAGCACCAATGTACATGTACGAGCAGTGGTCGGCCAGTACCAGCCCCACACCTCTGGCCAGCACCAATGTACATGTACGAGCAGTGGTCAGCCAGTACCACCCCCACACCTCTGGCCAGCACCAATGTACATGTACAAGCAGAGGTCGGCCAGTACCACCCCCACACCTCTGGCCAGCACCAATGTACATGTACAAACAGTGGTCGACCAGTACCACACTCACTCGGCCAGTACCACCCTCACACCCTTGGCCGGAGCACCAATATACATGTATAAGCAGTGGTCGGCCAGTACCACACTCACACCGCTGGCCAGCACCAATGTACATGTATAGGCAGTGGTCAGCCTGTACCCACATATATAGACAGCCTCACCTGAGTGGTTGGCCAGTACCACTCTCACACCCTTGGCCGGCACCAATGTGCATGTACAGGCCGGTGCTGGTTGGTACACATTCTACAGCCATTTGGCACATCCGGGGCACCACTTCTACATAGGGTTATGACTGAAGTATGTGGGTTTGGATGAGGAGAACTTGCGGGACGATGTGCGATTGTTAGTGAGAGACTGGACTGCGCCGTCTAGCAAGCGCATTGCAGTTCCTGTTCATGTAGAGCCCAAGGTATATTTCGCAAACGAGCGCACGTTCTTGGTAGGACTTTCTTTCATTTGCTGATTGAGTTCGTTCGCTCATGTTTATCGCACAAGAAATGGCTCAGCTTTGCAGTGCTCATTGGATCCATCGCTACGACGTTGTTAAATTTCGTAGATGCAGATGATCCGTGAGGCCTGATCAGCGCAGCACTATTCACTCTAGCTGCACTACTTGCCATCATCTTCGTGTACCGAGCCATTCGTCTACGGGCGCGATCGGCGGAAGGGCTGTACTATGATAAGTACGGCCCGACCATTCTTTACTTTGTGTTGTTGGCGGCGCTGGGTACCAATATTGGGTTGAGGGTGGCTGTTACGCTCGGCATTGGTTAAACATCTTAGTAAACATTTGGTTGAAAGTCTAGCGATACCCTAGTATCGAGTCGTGTGAGTTAAGCAGTAGTATTGCAGGCCCTGGTCTGTGTAGGTCAAGTTAAAGAGTACAAATGGTAGGGACGAGGTTTAAATAGAAGTATTGAAATGGAGTTGGAATATAATAAGCCAATGAGAAAAAGAGGAAGGAAGTTGTATGATAGAATGATATGGAATGTCATAGAAGGCTTAGTAAGTAGACGAGATAGGGGAAAAGAGAACCGTAACAGTGGCCGAGATGTGATCGTGATGTGTGGGGATGGGTTGTATTATTGTGTATCGACTTTGAGACTTGACAGTGATAGATTGTTGGGGTTCATTCATTTTCGTTCAGGACTGTGTCATGTGATGCAAGCATGCTGAAGGAGTGATGATGACACCTGACACGGACACATGGTGCATTTGATGGAGGCGCAGAGTTTGATGGAATGCACATGTAGGACAAGTACAGTACTTGTGCGGCTTGATCGTAGGGATAGTGGTACACCGGTACTGAAGAGATTACTCTTGGGTAGGAAAGAGAGAAACCAAAGAAATAATCTGGTTTCTCAGAACTTACCGATAAGACCACACAGGAAATCTATAAAGACCTTCGCGCCGAGGATGTAACAACATTCAAACTCCTTGTATTCATCCACCTAGCTATATCATCATGTACACCGTAAGCCTTGCCATTGCGTTTTCATTTTTGTCATCTTGATCATTTCGCAGGTCGCTCAAGTCCCTATTTCCCAGAACAACTGTGGTTCGGCCAGCTGCTTGTGCGGCAAATCATAAGTCGTATTGCCTTTGAACAAAGTCGGATTTCTGGTCTGACTCACAACTTTATGCACAGGTGCCAATGTAAGGTCGGAGAGTGCGAGTGCTGAGCGCTGAACGCTGAGTGTTTGAGGGGACGTGTAGTTATAGGATTGTTTATGAAGGGTCAAGTGTATGATTTGGACGTTAACATGCATGTGTTGGATTCTGAAATTTCATCAGAGGACGCTCACCATGTCAGAACAATGGCAAGCTGTCGGACTAGGTAACTGGGTTTGAATTTGGATTCTCCAGCAAGTTAGTCCAATTTGCGTTGGTGAGCTAAGTGGCTATTGAAAAACTAGTACTGTCATCAACAGCTCGCCCTTGATTTTACTCCAACTAATTTTCACAACCTCTTAGACTCATCACTACAGATCCAGTCTTCCGTGTCTCTGAACAAGATCTACGTAACACCTCCCCAGCTGGTGAGCTGTTAAGATGCTCATCTGCAGCCTTGGGACCAACGTGATTTGAAGGTGTTTATGGCTCTGGGGCCCTGCGATGTCTCGCAAGCAGGTCAGCAACTTGACTGCGAGTCGCACAACTAGGGTTTGGCAACTACCGCAGGACTTGAGGCTGGAGTTTAATAACAGTGTTCATTTCTGTTAACAGAATGTCGCGACCGTCTTATTAAGAAACCTTGAATGAGACGCCGCCGAATCGAGAATACCACTATCACAAAAAGTTGGGCTTCCTGAACGGCCATGAGGGGCTACATGTGCGATAATCTGAGTCGTCTTCCCTGTCATGTTCATTTCCATGTTCACGTACTATAGGGATGCGTTGTATACCCGCCAGACAATCCTCTCCGAGCCCACATAGTAGTTGAACTACCAGATGTTGAACATCACCCAGATATCTTGTGGATTATGATAGCCTTTGTAGGAGTCGGTCTTGACGGGTGACCTTAGTATCATAGGTGTCACGGGATTAATCATTAGAGTGAAATCTCTTGGTCAGCCTTTTCTTGGATATCTTCATGCACCATTATCAATATCAATAAATTCACAAGCATTGCGTAAGTCTGGGGAAAGTTCGTGCTATTTCAAAAATGTTAAATGGGCACAAAAAACTTACGGTCTCTGTTGCCACTAGGTGCCGTGCGAGTGAATAGTAGTCCTACTCTTTATGACAAGTTTACACACCCATATGAATGCTTGATGCTGCACAGATGAGCTCAGCCTCCTCCTTATATTTTGACGTCCTCTCAATGATGTCTCTGAGCGTGTCAGTTACCATTCCCTGCATCTCAGTACCTTCGAGCTTTGTGTCATGTTCATTAAGAGTCGGAGAGAACGGAGCATGTTGACAACGTATGACATAATTGCCTGCCTGCCTGTCGGAAAAATCGCACCGTACACTCGATGAACATTGTCCTCACATCCCTCGTTCGATTCTCTGATAGTTTGGAGGGTAGTGGCTTGGAGGAGTACCATGATGGGTATCCCGCTGGTGTGACCTCCGAGTTTGATGCTAATTCCTGAAGGTCTTGATAAGCAAAATTCCTGGATGACCAAATACTTTTCAGTTAGTCTCTGTTGTTGGTCCATGGGGTGCTTCAACTTTGACCATTCTAATGGTACGAGGTACGAGCGCCAAATTGAAAGAATGGTGAGGCGGATGTCAAGCTGTGCTGAATGCTGAGCCTGGTGAGGATGGCGCACTCGGCACTTGCCACACCTTCTCTACCTGAACCAATCATGACCTGTCCATGACCCACAAGGTTGATGCGTTGTCCAAGCACTGTATCTCATGATCAGCTCGCTACACACTGACTGCAGGCTGAATACATTGATGTCCTGGTTGACCACCACCACATTCCACAGTGACCTAGCTAGTGCAGCCTCTGGGCTTCGATGAGGAAGCGAGAGATGTAGTACATGCATACTACGCAAGTACTTATTTCTCTTCCTTCTCGACTGATAGTAGTCTCCTTCTCACTGCATTCTCTAATGTTCGAAATTCCTGGTTTGTCGTTTACATCCATTTTTTCTCTCACCAGGGCCCGCCATCCCAACCCACGGTTCGCCCTGATTGGCATACCGCTGATACATAGCAAACCAATCAACTTTCAAGTAATTCAACAGCCTACAAGTCGAGATTTCTCGCCCAGGAGTGATCTAAACAGTAGACAAACTGAGGTGGTGTTAATGTTCAACGGCCCAACAACTGTTGACTGGCTTCACAATACCCGCGCTACCATCGACGAACCTAGAGACGGAACCAGATGACAATTGCCTTGGAAAGCTGGGTACATATCACAGCCTTGGATGTTTGTGTCCCCTAATAGTAGAACCCAGGGTGGAGTCTACAAGGTTTGGTCAGAATCTATGTCTGAATGCTGGTCGCCAATCACAGTGCTAACCTCCTACAGCTCGTGCTCGCGCTCATCACATTTCCACTTGAAAACCACTGTCCTTGTCGGTGCTGTCTGACGTCGCTAGTGCATCCTTTCCTAGACACGAGCATGACTGCGCTGTTTGGCCCAGGTGATGATGCCTGCACGACGCTCGTACATACGTGGCTTGATGTGAGGCATAGGACGAAGTAAGTTTCAGAGGCTGTGTAGAGTATATGGTTTAAATTTGAAAGGTGTATTAAAGGCGCAGCTGAAGAGCAACGGACTGGTGCTGAAGCACCTTCCAGAGGTACGTTCGGTATCTGATGCTTGGATTATCTGTATCTGATATCTATATAAATACATTTCTAATGTAGTGGGAATCAATCCCTGGATTTAATCCAGCGTGTTTTGCACAGCTTTCATCGGAGTCACATTGCCCTTATCATATTTTTCGCTATCACCTAGTCAGAAGCAGAGTGAGGAGGTGCGCATGAGGCTACTGAACTCGAGGTCTTGGAAGGAGGAAAATTGTGCATTGGATTGAGCATCGAGGGGCGTATGCTGGAAGGCCTGACACCATGCTAACAGAATGTACCATCTGGACATCTTGGACGAGGCGCTTCCAAGGGTTCATCGTAAATATGACTGTTGATGTTTTATGAACGAGCCTGTACTATTCGAAGAAAAAGTCGGGCTTCCTGATTGGCCATGGAGCCTTGCACAGGCACATGGAAATCTTCTCTTCTCCCATGTGCCCTGGCCCCTGATTTCTGTTGTCATCTAGGGATTGCGTCGCATATATACTGCACAACCCTAGATGCTGAATCCACTGCACCGCCTTTATCATCTCATGTCCTTGGTTCAGGGATCGATCATCATCTGGCTTCTTGCAACAATACAAAATGCGCAGTTGATGTAGGGGTGGTCCGTCTATTTTCACAGCCTGATACATCCTGAGTCATAGTCTTTAATTGATATCAGGATAGCACAGGCGAGTGATCTATTAGAATGCAACATTGTCAAGGTTAAGAGACCTTCAATGTTGAATGAGCTATTATGCTTCACGGGCTGGGCAAGCGAGATGGAGGCACTGCTGGTAATCATTGAAATTCAGACTGCGGGTTTGTTCGATGATTGAATCACGCATAGGCCTGTGTTAGATCGATGACCTCTGCACAATGGAACACCCTGTGTACTTGACGTCATGCGACAATTATTAAGCACTGTAGTCAGACTCCTACATGGTAACGTAAAAGTTGGACCTAGAACTGATCCGAACAATAATACTTCAGGATACCAAATAACTAGTTCACATAAGCACCACGATGAAACTGGGGACATGGCACAATTCTCCCGCTCCATGCAGAGCAACCCTATAAGTGATGTAAGGTTGGGTATGAGTTCGGCGGGGACGAAGTAGATACGAGACGAGTGCAAAGGTAATTGAGATGAGTAGGTAAACGTTTGAGACGGAGACTTTCTGTGAGGCTTTTCAGTCGTGCTTGGAGCGGGAAATCAGCGTATGGGATTCTGCTCGATTTTTATGTAGGTATGAATGTACATGGGCGGTATATATACATTTTCGAACACTTGACTAGGCCAGAATGAGCATAAGGAGCATATGGTGAAAGTAAAATGAAGCGGTCAAGGCAAGGGGATCATGGAGTCTGAGCACAAGGTAAGATCATAAAAGGAAATCAAAATGGAAAAGACTGTATCTGCGTGACTCGGATGCAAAGAGTAACGGAAGGACGTCGTCTTCGTTTTGAAGCGTGATCGGTGCGTAGAGGATATGCAATCCTTACAGTGACATCGAGCATTTCCTGTGCTACACATCACTGCTAGTTGACACATGCACACGCTCCTGGAAGGCAATTGAAGTCATGGCAGTTGCTGCATCTGAGTCGTCCACGAGCTTAGCGTGATATTCTCGAACGTCAAGGATGAGACGTGGTCCCAGCACAAGCAACTGCACAGCCATAAATATTTGAAGAAACCCAGCATAAATCTGGACTTCCAGGGAATATGTGTCCTATAAAAATGATGAACCGCGCTCGCATGCAGAGGTCAGTGACATATTGGCATACCGCTGGCATCGTCGGCAACTCAAAACCGAGCTCGAAGCAAGAAACAGCAACAAAGCTAGCACGTTCTGAACGTCAGCAGTAGAAGAGAATGTCATTCGTATTATAGGCTCACCTCGCAAAGTAGCCCACATGAGATTTCATCAACACCGTGAAACAGTCTCCGAGAATCCCTCCTGCCGATTGTCGTCGCAGTTCTCGGAAGTGTTTTACAGCAATCCAGACGGCGAGACACAGTGCAAGGACCTCCCATACAGTGCCCAGTATCCAAGTCATGGACGCCAGACGCGCGGCATCTGACTCAGAGTTAATGTTGCACTGATAGGTGCCGGAGAAAATGAGCTCCTCTGATATTCAATGAGCCTCATGCATTGAAGTCTTTCAATCGAAGCTTACCCCCTGAAATAGTATGGTTCGTTATTATTGCGCTCATCGCTATGTTCGCGATATTGACAATCAGGAAGACGACACCGAGAAGTATCAGGACCTTTCTGGATCGCTGGTACATGGCATGTAACCGAATGATCATGATGACTTGTCTCGGTCAAGTCAGTATCATTGAGGTATTACAGCTGGTTCGCTCACCGTCCAGTATTACAGTTATGGTGCTATTTGTCCAATTTTGTGTGAAGTACAAGATAAGGCCTGACAATTACAAGCCCAGTTAGTGATCAGTCACAACCTCGCCGGAGGATCACACTCGAAACGAACTCACATCTATGGTAGTGAATATATATATATTGAACAAACAAGCTGGTCAAGAATCTCACTCACCCCTACATGGGAGTGCAGTTGATTAGACAGGAATGGCAGGTATTACTGCAGAATACTCACTACACCTGTGAGTGGGATTGTTGGAACATTGACTGTATGCCGCCAGTTAGAAAAAACAAACATGGTGAATATGAGACATACGCAGCATCTGGGTCCTGATTGTGAGAGACAGTGACTGATTAGCACAACACCAATTGCTTATTTCTCCGAACATACACAATAAATAACATTCCAAGATAGCGCGCCTGGGATGCTTTTGAATCAACACGACTTGCCAATCATTTTTATAACGCAAGCTACATACACTGACATAGAGAAAAGTCACGAGGGACCAGCGTTGCCTCTGCCGCCAATTATTCGAAGTTAATGTTGTTGTTCTGACGTGGGACGGTGCTCACCCATATCAGTTCGACCTGTAAAACCTGTCTCAGCGATATGGCTGCTCCGGTAATGGCATCAGCCTACCTCTTTCCCGAATGTCAATGCTGGAAATACTACCATAAGGATATCAGCGGTTCCTAGATACTTATCTTGCTTACCCCAATCATACATCACCCCAGCAAAGGCGGCAACTGCGAAATGCAGCCAAGGTTAGAACAACACATCACCATCATCATCCGACAGGCTCCACGTACCTACAAAATAGCTGGAAATCCTACTCGCATTGATGAATGGCCACCAACTGGGATCATTTGAGACTGGAGGCATATTGTCGGAGGATGGGTATGAGGAAGCAGCGAACTTGGTCGACGTATGGCAATGACATTCGTCCTAGATATACCAAAATCCAGCGTTCTTATTGCCAAAGTGAGCATCGTAGGGGTGATAACTGTTCCTGCTATGACAGATCGGAGTGAGCATTTTCGTATGAGGAGCATTGCTGCATTGGCATAAAGGGGGCGAAATCACGAACAGTGCTATGCAATTTCACGACCAACAGATGCATCAGCTTTAGTTCATTCTAGGGCCTCTGCATTGACTGACTCCCCCTTTGATGCAATTATTGAAAAAGCCTGCCATCTCACACTTCGATGAACATCGACAATGCCTCCGCTTCATTGGTTCGGCCCACGGAGCGTAGTTCATCCGAGGTCTCCTGACAATGTCACATTCTGTCGGCGGGCCATCAGACATCAGTGATCAGCAATGTCAGAGATTAAGAAAATCGTGGATAAACGCCACACACAGCTCCCGAAATAACTCTTCTCTCCCATCCGGGTTGCCAACACCACACACGCCTCACACCGCTTTTCTCCTGCCAAGGCCTCGATCCAGCGATCGATCGCCTCATGCGCATCTTTTCGCTCTCTGCCTGGTCACGTCACAAAGACAAAGTTAGATTAGTTATCGTAAGAGCAAAAATGTATCATACCTCTCATGCATTGGTATGAGCGATCCAACATGCCTGGTTAGATACTTGAGCAGTGTGTTTGACGATTGGGATGAGATCTGCTGGGAGTGAAGGCAAGGGAGAAACTAACCTAGTAAGCGAATGTCTGAGGGGCGCGCATGCATGATTAGTAATTTTCGCTGACCACTTGAAAGACAGCGAGATGTTGGATTGATTATCGAATACCGACAAACCAAAATAGTAAACACATCTGATACAACAGCACTGCACTCGACAATGCATCGCGCAATCGATGCATCGCTTGTCGCAGCCTCGCACATCCTGATCAATAATGCGTGATTGATATCTGATGAAATTACAAGTTAACGCCCGGGACATGTCAGAAAAGGAACTTTGGCTCTGTACGGCTTCATGACCGAACAAGGAAAGCCGACTCTTTGTTCTTAGAAACGTGCAGATAAAACGTTGATGGTGATATTCTTGATGAGCCTCGCAAGCGTCGCCTCCAAGGTCCCTTTGAATAACACGTTCGTGATATTCTCTTGATGGAAACGAACAATACGATGTGAAGGTTGTAAAATTCCAGCATCGAATCCTAAAGTAGCAGCGCTGATCAGACCTCGAGGATCATCTGCATCCACGAAGTTTAATAACGTCGTAGCGAGCACTGAAAAGCTAAGCCATTTCTAGTGCGGTATACATGAGCAAACGACCTGGGCTCAATATGGACAGGGAATGCAATCCGCTGGGCCGACAGCGCGGTCCAGTCTCTCACCAGCAAACATTTCTCCTCAGGGTCCCCCACAAGCCCTCATCCAAACCCGCAGCCTCCCATGTCCCTCGAGTTCCACACGCAAAAACGCATTCTTATTCGCCTGCAGTCCCTCATAAAACACAGAAGACGGCAGACCTTGCGGGTCGATCAACACAGTCCTTCAATAATGGTGTCTATTTATCACACACCACTTCAGGAGTGCTGCTACCCCCGCTGAGACGTCCTCGTGTGGCAGCCCAGTGCGCTAGTCTTCGCCTTTAGAAGGCGCCCAGTCAATGTCAATCTCCTCGTCTTCTTCGCCCTCCGAGACGGGCTCAACATCAGAATGGGCTGGCGAGATCACACCAGACTGCTGCCTTGGGGTGCCTTTGCGGTGCTCGACTGTGAGGTAACCGGTGTTTGGCTTCAGGATGTCGGCATCCACTGGAGATGTGAGGTGAGCGGAGCACATCAGAGGCAGGTCTTCTGACTCACTTTGTGCAGTCAGAATGGCACAAGATCTACACGATTTGGCACCAGGATAACACAGGCTACACAGCCGTGTATGAATTTACTAACGACAGTCTATTAGTGGCGTAGAAATGCCTTGCTGGTGAGAATCATTCATGAACTTGGGAACAGCTTCGACGAGGTGGAATTGAACGACGTCCGTAACCCACTTGAAGGCTCTTGTTCGAACTGAGTCTGAAGCTTGATTTCTAAAATACCATGCCTTCGAAGAGTGTGAACATATCATCCGATGTCAGCTGGTCAAAAGGATGGTCAATGCCAATGCGGGACCAGCTGTCCCGTTATCTTCGCGCACCATCGTAAATTCGGCATCAAGTGATATCCGCACACGATCATCTCCTGGGAATAGAACGCAGTCTTGTTGTAGAAGGTCCTCTTAACTAGTATATTCATGAGTGAGGAAGGCAGACGTTGGGCGTGCTTACATACCTTGTTGGAGCTGCTTCGTAACAATACGATACTGAATCTCGCTCGCAACTAGACCTTGCAGCTCTTCGTCCATGATGTATTCTCCACGCAGGAACGCATTCATTGACAGGACACCCCGCCTTGACAGAATTTCGCAGGTCTAGTCTTCTATGTGAGTCTTGTGCCCGACGAAAATCTGAGGCAGGACGTCGAACATGATCTTGGCGAATGGACTCGAGCACACCTACAATTTTGACATCTGTGTCGCTGAACCACCTGTAGATAGATTGATTTGGCACCCTCTGTCTTCTCCAGTCGGTCGAGGTCCAGTTCAAGTTTTTCGTTGTCAAACTATATCGAAGTAATGGCTGCGATACTCGTCGACGTCGAGTCTTTGGCTTTAAATACAACGATAACATACCAGCATCCTTCTGTTTGAATTCCTTCTTATCATTGAACACTGAAACAGGAGATGAGTTGACAAAGTACTGGCAATGAATCACCACCGACCGAGAACAAGCAGATGTTGCAAAATGGCCAGTCTCAGCGGTACGATGTTATCTGGATTCCAGATCTAGCTGGAATCGTCTTGTTAACAGAAATACACGAGAAGAAAAAGCTTTTGATAATTATCCAGTACTTTCGTCTGACGCACTCTGATTCCCGCCTGCGCTTGAATTGGGTGACCACTACAGGTGTGGACGAGGTTGTAGAGCTCGGATAACTTGACGATCAAAGAGTCTCGATTGTATTTATATGGAAGCGTCTTTACTCAAGGTTATGATAGCTTTAGATAGTCCTGAATGAACGTTCATTGATTTCAAAGGGCGGTCAGGAAGACATCCAGAGTCTAGAGAACGCGCATGCAGTGTTTCTGAGAATGGTGAGTTAGCAAAAAGCAAGAGGTATCTCGAGGCTCGAGGAGGATTTTGAGAAACTGGTGATATTCAATTTCGAAGGCCGTGAAAGATGTCACAATCAGCTGTTCTTGAAATTGATTTGCACACTTTCTCGCTATTTTTCAATATTTTTCAATGATATTGCGAGCCAATTGCAACCGCATTTCTATGGCAATTTCAACGACTCTATTATAAAAACCCATTTCAAACCCCACACGGTGACCTAGCTAGTGCAGCTTCTGGGCTTTGACGAGGAAGCGAGAGATGTAGTACATGCATACCACGCAAGTACTTATTTCTCTTCCTCCTCGACCGATAGTAGTCTCCGTCTCACCGCATTCTCTAACGTTCGAAATCCCTGGTTTGTCGCTTACATCCATTCTTTCTCTCACCAGGGGCCCGCCATCCCAACCCACTGTTCGCCCTGATTGGCATACCGCTGATACATAGCAAACCAATCAACTTTCAAGTAATTCAACAGCCTGCAAGGATTTCTCGCCCAGGAGTGATCTAAACGGTGGACGAACCGAGGTGGTGTTAATGTTCAACAGCCCAACGACTGTTGACTGGCTTCACGATACCCGCGCTACCATCGATGAACCTAGAGACGGAACCGGATGATGATTGCCTTGGAAAATCGGGTACATATCATAGTCTTGGATGTTTGTGTCCACTGATAGTAGAACCCAGGGCGTAGTCTACAAGGTTTGGTCAGAATCTATATCTGAATGCTGGTCGCCAATCACAGTGCTAACCTTCTACAGCTCGTACTCGCACTCATTACATTTTCACTTGAAAGTCACCCTCCTTTTCGGTGCTGTCTGACGTCGCTAGCGCATCCTCTCCTAGACGCGAGCATGACTGCGCTGTTTGGCCCAGGTGACAATGCCCGCACGACGCTTGTACACACGTGGCTTGATGTGAGGCATAAGATGAAATAAATTTCAGAGGCTGCGTAGAGTATATGGTTTAAATTTGAAAGATGTATTAAAGGCGCAGCTGAAGAGCAACGGACTGGTGCCGAAGCAGTTTCCAGAGGTACGTTAAGTATCTGATGCTTGGATTACCTGTATTTGATATCTATATAAATACATTTCTAATGTAGCGGGAATAAGTCCCTGGATTTAATCCATTGCGTTTTGCACCATCGGAGTCGCACGGCCCATATCATATTTTTCGCTATCACCCGGTCAGAAGAAGAGCGAGGGGGTGCGCATGAGGCTACCAAACTCGAGGTCTTGGAAGGAGGAAAATGGCGCATTGGATTGAGCGTCGAGGGGCATGTGTTGGAAGGTCTGACGCCATGCTAACAGAATGTACCATCTGGACATCTGGGACGAGGAGCTTCCAAGGGTTCGTTGTAAGTATGACCGTCGATGTTTTATGAACGAGCCTGTACTATTCGAAGAACAAGTCGGTCTTCCTGATTGTCCATGGAGCCTTGCACAGGCACATGGAAATCTTCTTTTCTCCCATGTGCCCTGGCCCCTGATTTCTGTTGTCATCTAGGGATTGCGTCGCATATATACCGCACAACCCTAGATGCTGAATCCACTGTACCGCCTTTCGCATCGTATGTCTTTGGTCCAGGGATCGATCGTCATCTGGCTTCTTGCAACATTACAAAACGCACAGTTGATGTGCGGGTGATCCATCGATTTTCACAGCCTGATACATCCTGAGTCATAGTCTTTAATTGATATCAGGATAGCACAGGCGAGTGATTTATTAGAATGCAACATTGGTAAGGTTGAGAGACATTCGGTCAGCTATTATGCTTCACGGGCTGGGCAAGCGAGACGGAGGCACTGCTGGTAATCATTGAAATTCAAATTGCGGGCTTGTTCGATGATTGAATCACGCATAGGCCTGTTAGATCGATGACCTCTACAATGCAACACCCTGTGTACTTGACGTCATGCGACAATTATTAAGTACTGTAGTCAGACTTCTACATGGTCACGTAAAAGTTGAATCTAGAACTGATCCAAATAATAAGTAGTTCACAGACACATCGCCTCATGCATGGACCCCATGACCGGTCGGCCTGATAGTATTCATTTCAATCTACTTCAGAACACCAAATAACTAGTTCACATAAGTACCATGACGAAACTGGGGACATGGCACAATTCTCCTGCTCCATGCAGAGCAACCCTATGAGTTACATCGAGCATTTCCCATGCTACACACTACTGCTAGTTGACACATGCACACACTCCTGGAAGGCAATTGAAGTCATGGCAGTTGCTGCGTCTGAGTCGTCCACAAGCTCAGCGTGATATTCTCGAACGACAAGGATGAGACGTGGTCCCAGCACAAACAAATGCACAACCATGAATATTTGACGAAACCCAGCATAAATCTGGACTTCCAGGGAATATAGGTCCTATAAAAATGGTGAACCGCGCTCGCATGCAGAGGTCAGTGACATATTGGCATACCGCTATCATCGTCGACAACTCATAACCGAGGTCGAAGCAAGAAACAGCAACAAAGCTAGCACGTTCTGAACGTCAGCAGTAGAAGAGAATGTCATTCGTATTATGGGCTCACCTCGCAAAGTAGCCCACATGAGATTTCATCAACACCGTGAAACAGTCTCCGAGAACCCCTCCTGCCGATTGTCGTCGCAGTTCTCGGAAGTGTTTTACAGCAATCCAGACAGCGAGACACAGTGCGAAGACCTCCCATACAGTGCCCAATATCCAAATCATGGACGCCAGACGCGCGGCATCTGACTCAGAGTTAATAGCGCACTCATGGGTGCCGGAGAGAATGAATTCCTCTGATATTCAATGAGCCTCATGCATTGAAGTCTTTCAATCGAAGCTTACCCCCTGAAATAGTACGGTTCGTTATTATTGCGCTGATCACTATGATCGCGATATTGACAATCAGGAAGACGACACCGAGAAGTATCAGGACCTTTCTGGATCGCTGGTACATAGCATGTAACCGAGTGATCATGATGACTTGTCTCGGTCAAGTCAGTATCATTGAGGTATTACAGCTGGTTCGCTCACCGTCCAGTATTACATTTATGGTGTTATTCGTCCAATTTTTTATGAGGTACACGATAAGGCCTAACAATTACAAGCCCAGTTAGTGATCAGTCATAGCCTCGCCGGAGGATCACACTCGAAACGAACTCACATCTATGGTAGTGAATATATTGAACAAACAAGCTGGTCAAGAATCTCACTCACCCCTACATGGGAGCGCAGTTGATTAGACAGGAATGGCAGGTATTACTGCAGAATACTCACTACATCTGTGAGTGGGATTGTTGGAATATTGACTGTATGCCGCCAGTCAGAAAAAACAAACATGGTGAATATGAGACATACGCAGCATCTGGGTCCTGATCGTGAGAGATGACTGATTAGCACAACACCAATTGCTTATTTCTCCGAACATACACAATAAATAACATTCCAAGATAGCGCGCCTGGGATGCTTTTGAATCAACACGACTTGCCAATCATTTTTATCATGTCCCTCAAGTTGCGCACGTGGCAGCACATACTTATTCGCCTGCAGTCGCTCATAAAACGCAGAAGACGGCAGACCTTACGTGTTCTCTCGCAATCAGCATTTCAATGATATGTATGGCTTCTCACATTCACTGCCATTCGTCCTTCTTACTGGCGGCATACAAGCAGTGTTCCGATGATCTCAGCAATAGATGCGGTAAGTATTCTACACAGATGCCTACCATTACAGTCTAATCAACACCACTCCCATGTACGCTGCCTCTCAGTCCAGCTCTGTTTCTGGGCTAGCCTTTGCCTGTGGGCTCGGCTCAGACTCTTCATTTCCGAGAGCAAAGTCAGGAGCGCCGTGCTCTCTGGAATATGGCACATCATCAAACGGAAACAGGATTCAGCAAGTAGAGAGTGGGCTGGTGTGTTATGTTGTACCTCAGGGGGGCTGGAGTTCGAAGGGTCGGCAACGTAGTCACGAACAGACGAGTGATAGATGTTTACGGGGAGACTGCTGTCGGTAGGAATGTTCATGACAGACCGTAGCTGAACCAGTACTGTTTCGACATCCCTGCCTTCACTAAGGTCAAGAAGTTCCGAGATTTCTGAGATAGGGAGAGGGTCTGCAAGGGCAGCAACAACGGACAAGTGCCGATACGGCAGTGCTGCCTTGGTACATGTGGCGAGGATATGGTCGTATAACGTGTACACCTCAGTGCCTGGGAGCAGCTCGCTTGTGAACTCGAGCATGAGCTGAAGTCGATCGCGAGGATCATGATATCCGTCATCGATAAACTCCATCATCATAGACGCGACGATGAAACGTCTCCCTGCTCGACTCGCCAGCCGCGCAAGTTCATCCCTCGTTGGCTGCGGGAAAATGGGATATCGACCTTGCAGCTTTCTGAAGGAATGACTCCAGGAAGATATAGATGTCGTTGTCAACGTCTGCGCCGTCTAACGATATGACCGCGGCAACACCCTCCCTTTTCACTGGTATCTCGCACACCAACCGGCGCAACTCTTCTTGTTGAATAGCGTCACGGATGGGCTCTTCCAAACGGCTTGTGAGCAGGATGTGGATAACGGGTAGATCAGGTTCACGAAAAGCTCGGCCTAGGAGGGAGATGAGATCGGGAACCTCGGCTTCGGACATGCACTCGTCAAGAGCATCAACAACGAACGCCAAAGGCGGACATTCGTGCAGTCTGGATCGAAGCTTCCGCAGAGGTCTCAAAAATGGCGCCTCCATCTGGTCGCGAAGAGATTTGTTGGGATTGAGGAGAGCAGGATTTTCGACGATGATTTCTTTTACGTCCTTTTTGACGTTGGGAAAATTACAGGCAAGTTGCTAGGCAACCGTCGCAAAGAAATATCCAGTCGTGCAGCGTTGGGTGTGCTTGCGCGAGAAAAAGAATGTGCCTGCGAACTGCTTCTCTGTATTCGTCTGCTGTCACTTTCAGACATTTAATCCTTTCAGCTACGGTGAACGCGGCAGCAGACTTCCCGCCACCTGCTGTGCCGTGCAGCCAAATGAGTCGACTCTTCTATCGGTTGTCTAGTGATCCGTGGATGTAGTCCAGAAGGTTCACGCGGGTCCCTGCCAGACACTTTGGATGGGGCTGGCGTTCGGGGGAGTCATACTAAGGGCCCTTGACAGCGACCTGGGACAGCCTGTCCCAAGCTCCTTCGAATGATCGAGAATCACTAGAAACTGTGAATGCAAGTCAGCAAGCGAGAGAGGGAATAACACATTGGGGTCTGACATCGATCGTAACTCATCGACTAATGGTGTCGCAAGCTGTGAGATGGAATGGAAAAACTTGGGGATGCACTGGTTGGGTTGAATAGCATAGTTAGCAATCATATTGTGGGTATATCAAGACCCGACGTACCAATATGTGAATCAGGAAAGTTGCAAAAAGCTTAGATCGTGAAATGATTTTTGGCGTAATAAGTGTGTTCGTCGGTGATCGGTGCTATAGAAAACTCGATGGATGGTGGTGAATCGTGATATCGGTTGAAGGATAAGTGGGCGCTCGTCTAGTTGCAAGACACAGCCAGGTGGCATGCGGGAGTTCCGTTCAACACGGACATGGATGATTTCGGTTCGTTAGCCATTCTCCCAAGGAGGGCGTAGGTTCCATCAAAAGGGCCATCTCCGCTGTAGGTCAAAGTGCAGACGCTAAGTACTAGCCTGGGGCCGTAGGGGCTACCGGTGGATCAATGCTGGAGGTTGCCCGATGCGAGCTGTGCGGTGCTGGTGTTGATAATATTGCTCATTCGTTCATGTTCATTAATGTGGTATCACTGAATCCTGATTCTTGCAAGCATCACCCAGCACTTCGAACGAGAGTTGTGTTTCGGCATTCGAGGAAGGAAACAACTTTCAGCGGAGGTAATCGGACTCTATGCTGACTGGGTTTGAATTTGGGTAGCTTGTCTCATCAATAGTCTACAGACTTTCAGTGTGGTCCTTCATTGTAAACTACGCTTGGCGAACCAGCCACCTTGTGGCAGCCGCGATGCTAAGACAATCTAAAGGTGCTTCACGAACTTCGACAACAGGTGCCTCAGGATTTTAACGTGCAGTAACTGCTCCAGGATTTCAAGCTGGAATCTAATAACAGTCTCCAATATTGGTACAACTTCACCGCTCCCTCACACCCATCTTCTAACTATGACCTCTCAAAAAATCCCAGTTGGTGGCCGTCCGTTAGTTCATATCGTATTGACAGCTATTTTGTAGGTTCGTGGAGAGCCAACCAGATGCTGATGATGTGTCCTGAATCTAACCTTGGCTACGGATTTCGCAGGTTGCTTCCTCTGCTGCGGTGATGTACGACATTCGGAAAAGAGGTAGGTTGGTGCGATTATCGGAGCAGCCAGTCTCGCCGAGAAAGTTTTTGCAGGTCCAGTTGGTCTGGGTGAGCAGAGATGAATTTCAATAAATTCGCTACAGAGGCAACGCGGGTTCCCTCAGTGACTTTTATCTGTCTCAGGTGTATGTAGCTTGCGTTATAAGTGTGCTTGATAAGTCATGCTGACTCGAAACATCCTAGGTGCGCTATCTTGGGCTATTATATACCGTGTATGTTTAGAAGGCTATCAGTTGGCGTTGTGCTAAAATGCCCCACAAGTGCGAGATATGGTGATTTTCAGGGTCCTGACTACTCTTGGCTGGATGCATATGACATCATGCAACATCGTCCCAGAAAAAATCAGATCTGTGTAGGGGAGATAATCACGAATCCGCCGCTTCCTGAAACAACAGCAAGCACGGTGCTACATGGTATTCACAGAGCGTCAGTCCCCGACTTTCGGATCTGGCCCATGGGTCAAGCCCCGTAGCTAATCGGTGACGCGACCGCGTACCGGACGCAAGCAAATCGCAGCCTCTCATTGCGACGACCACGGCACATTTCGCATAATTCTTAACGCATGACCAGAATGATCTCACCGAAATTTAGCACCGCAATAATGTTCAGCCGCCATGATTGTTGACGCAGCCCAAAAGTAACGAGAACAATATTGTGGTGAGTCCTGACAAGCCCGTCTAGTACGACAGTATGAGATAAGAAAGACCTGACGCTCTAGTACACACCCTACCCTGCAATCCTATTCTGGGTCTCAAATAGAGAACCGCCCTGGGAGTTCTGGGCTGTGCATAGAGGCAGCGATACTGATTAGAGTCGATGACCACTCTCCACTTTTGCTTCGTCTGAAATAGGCGGCGACGGTCAAGAAGAATAGGAAAATGAACATGGTATTCATGCCAAAGCTCTGACTTTAACAGAGCCGTCTTCAAAGGAGAAGGCGTCTGAGGTGATCTCAGTCTATTCTTCAAAGGTTCCATCGTGTCGCTTGCCCGATGTGCAACACAAATCCGGTGAACCAGGGTGCTGGTACCGGCGGAGACCCGATATAGTCATCACAACCGACCGTTTATGCCCGTCTGAAAATCGAGTTATTTCCGATGTTCAAGTTAGTCTAAGCAGCCAATAGATCCGCCGACCCTGTGGTTCTGCCTGTACTCGAGTCCCCCTGAAGTTTCCCCGAAGTCCGCCAAGCACGACCATGCTGATGAAACTGCCGAGTATCTCCCAAAAAACACTATCTCTTAGATATAAAAAAGGCAAGCCATCCTCCTACTGTCAGTATCAGAACTATTATTCGAGATCCCCCTCGGCGCATCCCATATTACCTAGCACAAGCCATGCATTTCTCATTCCTCCTCGCCGTTGCTGCTGCTTTGATAACATCTATCACTGTCAGTGCTGAGTCTGCTGGCTCACCTTACTGGGATTGCCTGGATAAAAACTTCGTTTGCGACAACAGCAACTCATTTGGCTGTTGCTGGGGTCTTACTTGTAAGACGGGTGTGAGTATGAGTTGTCCGTTTTGCATTCGAGATTCGACTCACCCTTTGCGCCTTGTACCAATAGCCTCTCATGGAAGACTACAAGTACTGCCAAAAGTAATTCTTTCCTGACGAGCTTAGCAGGCTGAGCATGTCGCGACAGTGAGTCGTGGTTATGTTTTCGCGTTGGTACAGTGGTTGATCGCACGATATGCAGATCGTCGCGGAGTTGATAAATGCACTTACTTCTGTACAAAATTAATATCCCTGCTGCCTCGATCAGACTCTTGAATAACATTAGCATGAATTCTGTGGCATTGACACAAGACGGTCATGTTACTCGCCTTGCATCCGTCTTTGCATGAATGCGCGAGAAAACCAGTTTATTCAGCCAAAATCGATTCTCGAAGTACGTGTACGTGCATGTCTTTGAAGATCGTTCAGAAAGAAGAAGGGGCTAGTGTCGAGGACACTCAGCTTCGCCATTGTGTCCTCCGACGTCCATGGTGCACCGGGCATGCGGCGGGCATGACCGGCCATGATCTAAACAACATCAGCGAGTCAGCAGCCCATCCACATAAACTAAATCAAAGTAAAAACAAGTCCATCGTTGCACGAACAATAACATCGTCTCAATAAAAGCAAAACAATCAACCTATTACTATCATTGTGCAGGTGCAGGTACTTGCACTAAAATTTCGGGAGTTGAATTCTTAGGACAAAGTAAGTACTAGTATCCCACGTGGATGGAGTCATCTCAGTCGTGCTTTGGGTGTCTATTCCACCGCATAGCTAAGTGGTGCAGCTGTGCTGGAGTCAAAATATACAGGTTCACTCGAAAACCATGCCAAAAGAACAGTGCATACGTTTGATGAGGAATTGAACATCGATGAACATTGAAGTAAGATTCAAGGGTGCACAGAGGATGATTTTGAAAGATGTGCTGAAGACTCGAAGAGCAATGGGTTTGTGCTGAAGTTGTGGTGATAAGGTACAAGCAGACGCGAATAGGGCTGTTCGCCGTACGCTGTACGACGGGAGTTTATTGGGCCGTAATATGGCCACGATACCCATACCGTTGGCTGTTTAGGCCTTGAGTTGACGGTACGGGGGTACGGGCATAAAGGTCCCGTATGTTGCCGTATTTGTACGGCCTACAGGCGATCTATAAATAAATAGACTTAGCTTGATAGCCTTATGTCTTATTTCGCAACAAGTCGTTCTGGACCTGATCCTCACACTATGGCGCAGTATTGCCAACAACAGTACTATTTGTCAATCCGTGGGTGCTAAAACGACATAGGGTTGTGCACACGTAAGTCGTCGGATCTCGTTCATGTTGCTGTTCGATGATTTTTTTTCGTACAGATTGTAATGTCTCGTCATGACACCATTGTTTGTGATCGTCCAGACAAGAAGTGATTTGCATCTCTTATACCATGCTAACCTTTCATTCCGTACTCCGTTTACCTCCACCAGCGCCACGCAAGAAACGGTCGCACCTAATCATAGCAACTCACCGATATGCTTTTGCATGAATGTGTTCCGGCCTCCGGTCATTAATCATCGGTCACGTCTTCCTGCACACTCTTCCTGTCCCGCAACGAACCGCGACCAACACTTGGCATAAATCGGCTCTCAAATCTGGGAGAATCGTGCTGGGAGTTTCCAGCCGTGCATAACGACAACGAAATCGATGAGAGTCGACGTCCATTCTCCACCTTGGCCTGCCCTGGACTAAACGACGATGGTTAAGGAGATTAGGAACCGAGCGGTCTTCAAAGGAGCAACGTCCGAGGTCATCGCAGCCTGTTCTTCGAAAAATTCCGTTACACCGCTTGTCCGTGTGCAACACAAATCCGCTGAGCCGGGGGTGCTGATAACGGCGGAGATATTGGTTGGCCTAAGCAGACAAAGTAGAAGGAATATAGTCGTTCTGTCTCTATATGATACAAGGTGCATCTCCATCACTACTTACTAGGTTGTGTTGGAGTTCATATGTTTGCACTTCACGTGTTCTGGATTGTTTTTTTTATTATACGGTAATTTCAATTACTGACCATTGTCTGGATTGTTTATCCGCCGACCCTGTGGTTCTGCCTATACTGGAGTCTCCCTGAAGTCCGCCAGGAGTATCATATGTTTGGTATAATTCGCCATATGTTTGATACCATGCTGATGAAACTGCTGAGTACTTCGCAAAAAAAAACTTTTCTTTCTTTCTAGTATATAAAGGAAGCCGTCTTCCTACTACCAGTATCATAACTATTATTCGAGATCCCCCTTGGCGCATCCCATATTACCTAGTACAAGCCATGCGTTTCTCATTCCTCCTCGCTGTTGTCGCTGCTCTGACAACATCTATCTCTGTCAGTGCTGACACTTCTGAGTCGACTTCCTACTGGAATTGCCTGCCTAAAGACTGGGTTTGTAACCACGACGGCAACGGAAGGGACTGCTGCTGGGGTCTTACTTGTAAGCCGGATGTGAGTATGAGTTGTCTGCTTTGTATCCGGGATTAAACCCCATAACTCACCCTTTGTGCCTTGTATAAATAGCTTCTCTTAGAAACGGAATTACACGCCACGTCCTGCCAGTAAGCCTCTCCTCATGAGCTTGGTAGACTGAGTATGTCGCGACAGTGAGTTGTTTTTACGTTTTTGCATTGGTACAGTGGTTGATCGTATGATATGCAGGTCGTTGCAGAGTTGATCAATATGCTTCCTTCGTGACCGTACAAATATCCCTGCTGCCTTCACCAGATTCTTGAATAACATTAGCATGAATTCTGTGGCATTGACAAAAGACATTCATGTTACTTGACTTGCGTACGTTTTTGCATGAATGCAATAGAAAATCGGTGTATTGAGCGCGAATAAATAAATCTCAAACACGATACTGATATGTACATGACATGTATAACCTCATTTTCTTCCTACCTTCGGCACTGATTTATTATCATTTTGCTAACTCACTGGCATTCTCTATCTTCTCACTCGGCATCGTTTGTTTCGTGACAGTAAGCCCAGAGGCTGATGGCGAACGTTCATTAGGCAGCGGTTTGGCTTGCCCTATTTCGACGATGGCAATTTACGCGGTATGCAAATAACAGACATGTGCCACGGAAAGCAATACCACTCAGCAGTTGGACCATCAGGGAGAAAAAATTGCAATCTGCAACCACAGTAAAAAAACGACAACTACAATGGCAGGGCACGAAGGTATGGCATCAACTGCAGGACAACTGCTATATCTAGAACTGATGTCTTCGAGGCTGGTTCTGTAATATGGGGGCAAGAGCTCTAAAAGACTGAATATGCCTGTCGACCTCCTACCAGACCTGAGGGGACTCGTAGAATGCTGAGGTAACTTTGTCCACTAAAGGGAGCGTGGATGAATGATGCAAGCGACAGCTTCCACATCCACTACGGAAGAGGAAGTCAAGTCTAATTTCCGTAAAGAGGTATGTTGGGATGACTTGGCTGTATGATCAATGTCAGTGTTCATAGCATCCATTAATAGGCGCAGGGTATGCAAGTGAGGACATAGAAGAAACGCTGCGAATAATCCACAGAATGTTATGGTAGGTATAGCAAGATGTCGTTTACCCGTTAAATCTAGATTTGGATGTGCGGCCAACTTGACATGGCTTCCAGGAGAATGTCGTTGTCAAGATATATGGGGAAATTATGGAGATGGACCCGCAGGGTTCGCAGCTGCGCGAAGCAAAGGAATTGTCTGACTACCGTCAAAGAGTTGACTGTGGGATCGTTGATGTAATCAAAGGATAGGATGGTGTCGAACTCTTTTAGGGATAGGAATTCTGAGTGTTCCATGATTGTGATCATATATGCCGCAGATTATACCTCGAAACAAAGATCCGTGATATTCGCGAAACCTGTGAAACTGAGATTGTGCTGGCCCAACGGGAAAAGTGGGTCGTCTCCGTGCTCGCTGATACACACTTTGAGAAGGGTGAGGAGGTTAGAGAGGTGGCTCCATGCTGCCCATTCAAGCGGCAGACAACACAGATGTTTGAGCCGCTTGCATGAACGGGCAGTTTCCGCTAGAATTGACGGCTCGTTTGGTGTATTCTCGTATTCGGGCACGACGGATAATTCCTCCGAAGCAGCGCAACGGGGCATGATAGATATTATATCTGAATAAAGAGCCGACACTGACAAACGGCGCAGCGTAGGGGACAACAAGTATCTGCAATCCGAATGCCCAGTTTCACAGGTTAATGACAGCAATCTCGGGTACATGCCTGTCTTAGCGAAAAGGACTGAGGGAAGGTGAACAGGGCATTCAAATGATATTCGCAGTGAGCGCACACGGGCGGCATGATGCAAAAACTGACGGGCTTCGTGCTCAGATAATGGTTCGACTCCTTTCCAAGAAATCCAGTACCACGGCGACTACATGCTCGATGAGCTAATGAACAAACTGAAAGGAAGCATGACTGACCTCAAGTGTCTTGTATTGATCATAATATATGATTGGATACAGCCTGGTCACGCAACCTAACAGTGGTAGCATTGTCTCCACGTTAGCCCAAAGCAAATCCATTGCAGGTTCATGGAAGGTTTTGCATGTACATACTTGCAAGCGCTGCAAGGGCATTTCGCGATGATATTGTCAACCTCCGAGTCCTGTTCCTATATGTTACTTGATTCGAATGCGAGAATATCTCTAGGAAGACTTCGGAGACAAGTAGAGCACGATCGATGCATCAGTTCTATGACGATAGCGATGAGGGAAATGAGGAACTAATAGATTCAGAAAAGGTATCACAGGCTTTTCACCAGATCCATGTATCCAACCGGTTGACGTTCCCCGACTCTACGAAGTAGGGAGGGTTCTGTCAGCTCCAAACGGCCAGGCACCTGTATGCAAATGTGCGCGTGAACTTATTTCCTAATTCACGACCTCACAACGGACGACTATTTTCATGTGCGCGTGAAAAGTGAAACTTTTTCTGAAAATGGGCCAGAAGCCTAGATTCGCTCACCCAGGACAAGGAATCTGAGACATGATAGCAAGGAGACCATAGTGTGCAAGGATGAAGGAATATGGCAAAGGGAGAATCGAAAACCGGCGCCCTTCATAATTACAATTCAGTGTCGGCCGAGTCGGGGATTGGCGCTCGCGCCGCTACGATATTCTATTACTATATTATAATGAGTCCTGGGGCCTGATCGATCATCGATGATCTCCGACCGTGCGCAACTTCCACCGCCTACTCCTACGAGAAAATGAACCATCGACACCTTTTATGGATGCCGGCGGCACATAACGTGACGTGTCGGAAGGGAGCTGTCTGTTTTAGGCTGGTGAATGATGCTGGAGTTTACGGGAAGCGCTGAACGAGTCAGTCATGACACGGACTCACCATTCAATATTATCAGCCAAGAGGGTAACTGCGATGCTATTTAGTCCCGCCGGTGTGACATCTGGGTTTGACGCTGAGGGCCTCGATGAGCAAATTTCAAAATTCCTGGAGGACTAAGTACCTTTCGGTTGGTCTCTGTTGATGGTCCATGGGTAAGTGGGCTGCTTCAACTTTGCACGATTAACAATCGTTGACACAACTTTGACCGTTCTAGGTGCGAAGCACGAGCACCCAAGAACTGACCCAGGAAGAGAGCCGGGGCATGGCGTGCTCGGCATTTACCGCACCTGAGCCAAATCATAAACCGCAAGCACCATATTCCGCCATCTACCTAGTGCAACCTCTGGGCTTTGAGGAGGAGAGAGAGATACATGCACACTACGCAAGTACTTGTTTCTCTTCCTCGTCAACTGCTAGTAGTCTCCCTCTCACCGGTGACCGCATCCTCTAACGCTCGAAATTTCTGGTGTCTCGCTCGCATCCATTTTCTCACCCGGGGTCCACACTACCTCATGTCAACTAATTAAGTCGTTCAACAGCCTGCCAGTCGATATATCAACCCAGCGCCGGTAATATAAACAATGTACGAACCAGGCTAGTGTTCAGCAGCCCAACGACTGCTGAGTAGCCCCACATTACCTGCACTACCATAGAAGAAGCTGGAGACGGAATCAGATGGTACGATTCCCTTGGAAATTGGAATACACAAATTTGAGGTGTTGAGATGTTTGACGCGCCACTCGCCTTGCCTGCGTGTATGATCACAAGCCTATCAATTCTGGAGCGCTGATGCGAGGGAGATTAGGGATGAAGCTAGCAAGAAGTTGTACTAGGTGAGTAGGACAGGAATTATACACGGAGCTACGTGAAGTGCCCCATGGGACATGACGACATGCTGATTTTAAACATGTTACATCAGATATCAAATGAATATGGGCCAGCGAGACGTACTGCTGATGATCATCGAAATCTGAGCCTGTAGGCTTTTGTGATGATCGCATCGCGCTGCGGCCTGTGTGAGATTGATGGACTGCTGATGGCACTTGCCCTACATACTTGACTTCACGCGACAATCTTTACGTTGGTCAGCCAAGGCAGGAACGGGTGTCATTCCTGTGGCTCTCATTTCGGTCACAATAGCCCTGGTCGTATGTCCACCAACTTCACCGTTCCCTCACATCCATCTTCTAGCAGTATGACACTAGTCTCAAATAATCCAACTTGGTGGCCGGTCATCAATGCAAGTTGTGTTAGCAGCTATTTTATAGGTTCGTGGAGTGCCTACTGAATGATGACGGTGACGTGTCGATCTAACCTTGGCTGCGGTTTCGCAGTTGCCGCCTCTGCTGGGGTGATGTATGATTGGGGTGAACAAGATAGTGTTGAAGAACCGCTGATATCCTTATGATATTTCCAGTGCTGACGTTCGGACAAGAGGTAGAGTTGATGTGATTACCGGAGCAGTGGTCTCGCTGAGAAAGGTTTTACAGGTCGAACTGGTATGGGTGAGCAGAGTCGCACATCGGAAGAATAATGTGAAAACATAATTAATTTGCGACAGAGGCAACGCTGGTCCCTGATGACCGTCCTGTATCTCAGTGTGTGTAACTCGCGTTATAGGTGTGATTGGCAAATTGTGCTGACTTGAACATATCTTAGGTGCGCTACCATGTAATATTATATGCTATGGATGTTTGGAGGACTGAGCGGTTGGTGTTATGCTAATCAGCTAACTCTCACAATCAGCATCGAGATTCTCCGTATGTTCCCTTACATACATTGGAGTGGTCTTTTCTGACTGACAGCATATAATATGGGTTCCCTCAATCTCGTGACAGATGTAGTGAGTTTTATGTACTTATGCCTGAGACCATACCTCTTCTATAGCTCCATTACGACTCTCTTCAAGAGCCACTCCGTATATGTTGGATCAGATAGGACGACGGGAACCTTCACCTGACTAATCGAGACGTTCGTCTTGTCGCTTCTCTGCCTGCGATATTCTGAGAAGGTACCTTTCTCCACGAGCCGAATGGTTGGCTTTCTTGACCTGCCTTGCCAAAAAGCAAGGCGATATTCATGGTTTGCGGACATGAGGTCTTCAAAAGCCTGCTGTGCCACCATTCTCGCGTCCTTTCCTGTGGATATTAATTAGTGCAGTCTTGTGAAAGAGTTCTGAGGCATGTACGAACCTATTTCTCCCACAATTTCTACCAAGTACCCATATGTAATAGGCATCTCTCGCTCGTCGCCCACGACAGTGAAGTCTATGGATTTGGATGCATTGTTCAGCAGCAGAAACGATCGCATTCGTCAATTGCGACTCTGTACACGTTGTTCCAAATGCCAGTCCAAGTGAGCCACTTGGTATTTTAGCCACTAAGTCTAAAATCGATGACATTGCAACTCACTCTCGCCTGTGAAGGTAATTGATAATAGGCAATCCATCATCTGGTGCAAAGCCTTTAATGACGACGACATCACCAAGACGGTACCTCCATAAGCCATGGCGGGTCGTCAAGACTGGCTCGTAATGATCTCCAGTTGCAAGCTCCCACTAAAGGCAGGGGTGAGTAGACAAAGGTGAGATCTAGCCAATGGTTCTTACAGCGGATAATACACGCTCCGAAGGTTCTTCGGAATGAACGTCCAGAAACTCGGTAACCCCATCTGCAAATAATATCTTTAAGTCGGTATTTGGGTTGCCTTTCTGGTATGGTTCGGCGATGCCGCATTCTGAACTGCCATACCCAGTAGATTGTATGTGTACAGAAGGCCCAAGGACATGGGTAACCTTGCAAGTCAAATTGTTAACTGTCATCTGGGTGGCAAGCATTGTATCCTTGACTTGCCTTTG
>NW_024537785.1:0-40912 GCF_016628075.1 Suillus paluster | reverse complement strand
TCCCTAACTCCAACTCCGTGTTTCATGGTGCGTATAACCGATGTCTAGGCTCGCATACTCGGACCGCCCGTGCTCACATGCGCTCGACTACTGGGTTGCATGTTAATATATGCCCTAAGTGCCTTTGTTTATGACAATATCGCCAGCGACATTCCTAGCTGTGCAGATGACTTCTCTATGTTGAAATTTTTTACTTTAATCATTTGCTCTGTTTGTGAGTGTTACAGTTAGTTTTGTGTGTACGAACTGACATTTTGAACTTGCAGTCAATTATCCCGAGGAGTCTTAATATTTCGGATATTCGACCCTTCCACTTGTCGAGGTAGCATAACGTGATTGCAAGTCGAGCACAGCTCGCGCTATCGTTGGCTAAATTGCAATTTTCTCTTGAAGCTATGACTGGCTACATGCCCATGACTTGAGCCGCAGCTTCCGAGCAATCTGTCCAAGGCTGCGCGTGTTTTGCTTTCAGAGCCTTGGAGGCTACTGAGTGATGTTAACTTGTCAAGCACCATGCCGTTTGCAGCTTGATCATTTTCATGTTATATGCATCCTGAGGCTCCATCTTTGGTGTGACGATCTCTGCTATCATCATAAGGGGCACAGTGAAATTCGCCGCCAGTCAAGATGAAGTCATTAGCTTAGGCTAGCTAGCTCGCCTGTACAACGGTAAGTAGTCACGATCTGCATGGGATACGGAAATAGCTTCTGAGGATGATTCTTTGCCAGTGAACACTGAACCGGCCTCTCGCCCTGAACCGCCATATCCTTAGCTTCACGAAGGAAGGGTATCTCATGGAGTGGCTTCCTATAATATTTTGAGACTCTTATCTCATTATTAATATCAGTTACGGAGAGCCTTCTATCCGTCTTATCTCTTGTGAAAAGTGTTAGGCCTCAATACCTTTTCGCCCTCGTCCAATTCCATCTTCAACGAGCCACGACATGACACATTGGACTGCACTTGTCGCAGAGAAGCAGCAGAGGCAGCTGAAGTCCATTCCACAAGACTGGCTTGTGTCTCCGCCTCCAGACTCTACTCTAGACGTGACCGGATTCCCGGATGCGTGCGGCCTTCTAAATGCACGAGAAATCGAGATTACTAATACTTCGGTGGATGCTTTGTTGGACAAACTTTCGTGTGGCGAATGGACAGCTGTAGACGTGACCACCGCGTTCTACAAGAGGGCCATTGTTGCCCACCAGCTCGTGAGTTAATCTGCGTTAACATTCACGATGTTGCATTAACCGGCCAATGAGGTCAATTGCTTGACGGAAATTTTTGTTGATCGTGCATTAGCCCGAGCGGCTGAACTCGATGATCACTTTAAACAGACAGGGAAGGTTGTTGGTCCCCTCCATGGGCTGCCAATCTCTCTCAAGGACCAACTATGTATCAAGGGAATAGAAACCACTATGGGTAAGCAATGATCAATGATAACCCGGGCCCGACGCATTATGAATCGCTGGTCCTAGGTTATATCTCGTGGATTGGGCGGTACGCAGAGAAAAACGCGGTGCTGGTCGACATTCTGATCGAATGTGGAGCTGTGCCATTCGTCCGCACAAACCTTCCGCAGACAGTCATGGTGAGCGAACACTCGATACGATTCAAGTTGCTACTCAGGAGGCTAAAAGTATCGTCAGTGGCCAGAAACCTTCAATAATATCTTCGGCCGGACGACTAACCCATACAACCGCTCTCTGACCCCGGGTGGGTCATCTGGAGGAGAGGGCGCGTTAGTTGCCCTCAAGGGAAGCCCTTTGGGGGTGGGTTCTGATCTCGGGGGGTATGGAATGGATTTGGAAGTACCACTGGTAGTAACCTTCTGACGCCCTCTCAACAGTTCTATTCGTATTCCATCTGCATTCTGCGGCTTGTACAGCCTGAGACCGTCGTACGGGCGTGTACCGTACTGTGGCGCCCTCAACTCACTTGAGGGTCAAGATTCGGTTCTCTCCGTATTCGGTCCTATGGCGAACAGCATCGGCGGCGTCAAAGCCTTCATGAAAGCTGTTGTCAACGCTAAACCATGGCTCAAAGACCCTCTTGCGGTTCGGAAGAAATGGGACGAAGACGAGTACAATCTCGCAGACCATGGATCTGGCAAGGATTTATGTTTTGCGATCATGTGGGATGATGGCGTTGTCGTGCCTCACCCGCCTATCAGGAGGTCTCTAGAAGTCACCAAAGCGGCTCTCGAGAAGGCGGGCTACAAAGGTTTGACCGTCTAAGTCACTCTGTCGAATTATGCTCATTTAGTGGTAGTTGTTGACTGGAAGCCCATCAAGCACAAGTTGCTTACAGATACCACGGCAAGGAATTATGACTCTAACTATGGTGCCTATTGACCTAGCAGCTCCGTGCAGCGGAACATCCGGAACGCTGGTTCTGCCGAGGATTGCATGATCACGACCTCTGTTACAGGCGAACCAATAATTGCAACAATGGACCTGGACAACTCAGATGCTGCGGCAGCACCCTTCCGTCCGCCGAAGATGGGTATCACCGCATACCAGCTCTGGCAAGTGCAGAAACTGCGCAAAGATCTTCGGAAAGAATATCTTGACCACTGGGAAGAAACTGCGTCGGAGACTGGTACAGGACGGCCTGTCGACGCGATCATCTGTCCAGCCTCGTCGTACACGGCAAACCCCATGGGAAAAATAGGTCAGTGTCTTTACATATTCGGAATTTGGAATTATCAATGAGACACAATGCTCAGGTACACTAACTACACCGCTGTTTGGAACGCGCTCGACTATCCCGCTGCGACTTTCCCAGTAACCACTGTCGACCCCATTCTCGATGCGAAGAAGCCTCGTCACGCTTTTTATGACGACTTTGATAAGGGCGTTTACGAAATGTGTGAGTAGTCTACCAGCATTCAGTGATTATTTAATGGGCCGATGATTGATTCAGACGACCCGGAGAGATTCAAAAACACACCCGTCTGCTTGCAACTGTCGGTCGGACTCTGGAGGAAGAGGCGGTTATAAAAATGACCGAAATTGTTGATGCGGCGCTGGCATCCGCCAAATAAATTCAAGGTATACCTAGAACATGCAACGAACGACACCTCACACTTAACATCACCCTCGATACATGTACATTCGCGATCTCCACAAATCAATCGTGAGATAAATCATATTGGGTATGGCTAGAAGTCTTGATTTATATAACTGAGACAGACAGACCAGCTAGAAACCTACCTGATCGGCAATTCTGCCAGTGTTTTCCATGTACCATGCGGCTTAATCAAGCTCATCACCTCCTCTAGGTATCTCCAATACAGTACAAGGCGTATAGAATGGCTCCCGGGAAGCGGGTGGAAGAATAATCCATCAGCTCGCTGTAAAAGCAAGTCAACCGGTAGTCATCTTGAGAAGTGCCCTCAATTAGCTCAGCCGTGTTGTACAGCACATGAGTGGTGCACGATGAGAAGCAAACAAGGTGATTATTGCGGAGGTTGGTTGACATGATGCTACTGTCCTCGGCGGGATGCGTGGTACGACTCTCGTGAGTCGTTACCAGTGACTTCGGATCGAAGTAGCTGGTTGTGTCCACTTGGAAGACATTATACCATTCTTCATTCACAACATTGTCAAGGCTCCCCATCGTTGAACGATTCAATGAACGCGCTAACTTCGTCAGCTCAGGTGGTTGTTGTAGCCTAGGTGGTAACGTATGTACGTGTGAGGGAAGAGTCTATGAACATGATAGCAGCAGTGGAAAGATTATACTAGGATTGATTTTCGCCTCTATTGATCTGCTGCGCCACCTGCTGAGCGACTTTCTTGGTCATTCCACATCGTTTTGTGAGGATCCCAATGATATCTGTCTTCTTGGGACGTCCAAGCGACGAACTCCACGAGCTTGCTACCGGGCGAAGCAAGCCATCCTTGGCCTTCGGTCCACCCTTCCATTGATGCGTGGCAATGAGCCTGAACAACACTACGGAGTGTTTCTCGCGATTCCTCATACTTGTGTTTATGCCTCTCGTCGAGAAGATTCGCCCGCAGTAATGCATGCGTGTCCTACGGACCGGATGCCATGCTTCTCCAAGTGGCCCATATTCCGCGTGTACCAGTCTTCCAGGTTCGTCTCTCTTTCGAGGTTTGTGACGACGAGCGCAAGCGGGACCTTTTCTTCGCAGAAAAATTCGAAGAACAACCTGTAGTTGCTCTGCATGGTTGCCGTGACTCTGCCTCCGCGTATACAGAAGAGCAAGAGGTTGATACCTCCACGCTCTTTCAAGGTGTTGATGAGGCCATATGTGTTTGTGATTGCGAAGAAGTGCTCCCTGGTTTGTAGACGGGGCCCCTCGAGGCTGGCCGTGTCAAACACCTGGTATCGAGCCCCACTTTCGAAGGTTATCGTGTACTCCGACCAATGCAGAGTGCAGCGGTGAGAGTCGGGCGATATGTGCGCAATGTCTCGGCCGGCCATGAGGTTTAGACGGAGCTTTTTGCCCGCCCCTGTCTCTCCGAAGATCACGATGTTCGTGCGTCTAATAACTTCCACTGCCCTTGGGCGACCCCCCGGGTCCCGAGACCAGCATTTTTGAATCAAGCTCCAGTGATCGTCAGGGATGTTGTCGGGACGTGCATGTATGGCTCCTTTTGATAGCTCAATCGAAATTTGATGCGAATGCTTCTTCTCTTTCCATGGTACATCCCCCGAGAAGATCTGAGAGGAGAAAGGTTAGAGTAGAGCTGCAGGAAACAGATAGGTCGCACAAAGAACATCACACTACCAAATGAATAGACATCACTCTTGAAAGTAGGCCTTTCAGGGTCACGCTCAATTCCGATCACTTCAGGCGCACGCCATCGAGAATCCAAATTGCGGGTAGCGGTCATCGTGGACAACTGCAAGTCTGCGTCCCCTGCGACTGTTGCGAGACCAAAATCTGTGAGACGTGGATTTCCTGAGTCATCGATGAGGATATTAGCCTGAGGCTTATGAATGAGTACGACATCCAAAAAGAGACGACCATACATACGGGATGAAGGTCTCCATGAACGACTTTCTCCGAGTGAACTGGATATGCATCAAAAACAGGAATAAGGACTGGATTGGAATGGACCAACGGTAGTCGAGGCCTTCAGCAACACCGTTGGCCTAGTTGCATAAACATCAATGAATGCTTGTTGAATGTGATCGGTGTGAGCAAGGGACTCACCAATTCAACTTTAGAGGAAGCGGTAAGGGTTGCAGCTTCCTTGAGGTAGACATCCAGTGTCCCAGATGGCATCCATTTGGAAACGAGAGCCGGAAACGGAGAATCGACCCTTGCGGTGCCAAGTAGCGGAACGATAGTCGGGTGTTTCAGTCTAAGCCACACCTTGATTTCTCGACGTATTCCCTACATAGATCATGTTAAGCGAAGGGCGACTCGATCATCACCCTCCAGTTAATTAGAAGATTGACCTTTTCAATTTTCTCCATTTCTCTTCCAGGATCGATCTTGAAGACTTTCACTGCGACCTGAAGGATAAATTGGGTGGACGAACTCGGGCACGTTGACCAGACAAACCTCTACTGTGCCTTCACTAGACTCGATGGTTCGCCGATAAACCACGCCAAAGGCTCCAGATGTATATGGATATCCGAGATCTAACGTCCCGGAAATTTGAGACGTAAAGTCACTGCGGGGGTCAAGAGGCTTTGATTATTGATGGGAGAAGACTCACTCTTCAGGCGCGAGTTCCGTCATGGGTAGGGAGGCAGGACTACTTTGCGGGAGGCGGGTTTCAGGAAGTGGAGTTTGTGATGTGGTCTTTTCAAGTTGATGGCGCTACTACATAGCTAGGCGCTGACTAGAGTTTATAAGACGACCTGTAAAGCCATGCTGCAGACCGTTGTCCGAGAAGCGAAGATGGTATCATGATCACCTCGAGGCATATGCATGGATCCGTAATTAATGGTCGCTGCTGGCAATTTCATAATATAATATGTACCGATCCATGCTATAGACCCTCTTACGTGTCCTTCATGACTCGTTACTTTTGCAGTGCATGAGGCCTTGAAAGAACACTCAAATTGGAGGTCGATAGAATTTTAACCTTCCCGTTATCCGAAGTTGTAATTCGTCAAGTCATCGTGCTGTGACCCGTCCAAAGATCTTTCCATCTGTGTCCCAGCACTGAACATCTCCATCTCCCTCCCGCACGCAACCATCTTGCCGTCCGGTGATAACCCCAGTGTAGTTATGCTTCCGCCCTCGCCTTACCAGAGCTCTCCAGCAAGAAGTTCTCTGTCGCAGTCCCATTTACGCATTTTGCCGTCTAGCGAACCACTCACGATGTGGAAGCAGTCGTGCAAGAAGACGAAATTGCGAATGTCATTCCCATGGCCTTCAAATTTGTGCTTCGGTGTTGGTCTTTTTGATTGCGCTGGGGTTGAAGCTTTCTCGGGGGTTGGTTTCGTCGAAGATCCAGAAGCCATGGCTCGATAAGGTAAGGCGATGATCAACCTGGCTCTGACACGGTTCGTGATCAATCATGGGGGGAAAACAGTTGACCAGTGCTCACCAGGTTATCCGCTGGTCTTTTGCTGTGTGGCAAGCCAACAATGCGGGCGAGTTTTTATATGTATGGATTCCATGAGGGGGGCGCTAATTGTCCATTGGCAGGCTATGCAGCCTTCCTCCATTTCGGCTGGTTCGATGTTTCGTAAATTGTGATGTGACCACTGTCCTCTTCATAAGTATCATTCGCCCGGGTCACGTCATATTGGCATGGCGAGCTATGCTCCGGCGCGTGGGCTCGGGGCAGAGGCTGCGTCCTTCAACTCTTAACATAATTCTGGCACCAATTCATTCTCTGCTTCAGAGCCCACATCGATGTTCGTTTTCAATCATCGTGCTTCGAGTCCCCGGTATCCTGCACCAAGCAAAATATAACATACCTCGCAGTATTAGCAGAGGTCTAGATGAGCTAACGTGATACTCACGAGAGAGGATTGCAGGTGCGAGAGAGACAGGGCTGCGCAAGGGGAATCTCATGCCAGGTAAGTTCATTTTGCTTCCGGTCCATTGCTATATATTGATTTTATGCCTGCGCTTTCAATCAGAAGTGACTGCGAGTACACATGACCTTCCCTTATTTCCTGCATGCATTGTCCAATCAGGTTTGTGACCCATCCCTCGCGATGACCGTGGACACTCGTTACACGCCTGTCGTAGTTCACAAGCCAATTCGACGGTAGCTTAGGGGAACCTATCGATATCCTACGGAAGGGTCGTTTCTTCAGTGCGAGCCAGGAAGGAACGAATAACTCTGAGATAGAAGCATGGAATGAACACAATTGTTGATGTCCGTTGTAATAATGGGTGCGTTTCTCCACCTCACCTCACCTTATCGAACCAACTTACGTGTCTACGTGTCTATATTGACTCATCCTAATTTCATCTGCACCAACACGTCAGTCTCAGTATGCGTCTCACCAAATACGGGATAGGGCACTCGTTCAGCGCCCTGCTTCTTTTCCTTTGCCTGCCACCTCAACGAACTCTCTCTTTCCATGGAACCGAGCTTTATCTAGATGCCTAGGTGAGTTCTTTCTTCCCGTTGATTCCCTCTCTCTCCTTTCCATGCGTTCTTTGTAATGATCATTTACTTTTGACGACCCCTACGACGACTCACACCATCATTTCTCTGACATACATTTTTCAAACATCTGTTGTCTTTGCGACTTGGATCTTTTAATTGATACTACTCGGTTGAATGCCTAGACTTCGGCAGTCAACCATGGTTCTCATATCGTTGCTCTGATATCGTTGGCTTGTATGGATCTTCGATCGTTTTCACACTGGCAATTGCAACATGACCTTCGCACATAGACTTCCCGCTCGTCACCTTCGCACTATATATCACAGCAAATTCAACCATCTCAGTCCCAATCTGCCCCAGTCATGGGCTTGCACCTCCTGGGGCTACTGTTGACGCTAGTCCTGCCCTTCAATTATGAGGAACAGCACATCATGGTTGTCAAGGGATGATTGTGCTCGCATGCGTGACCTGAAGACCATTACATTGCCCGCTCGAAGTGGTGGTCATAGACTAAGGTTGGTACTACTGTTTGATTTGTGCCCCCGATTGCGCGAATAATTTGAGCATTCTTAGTGCTGCGTGAAATTCGTCTAGACTCGATCAAGGGAAGGTAAAGTAAGGTGCAGTTTTCCTGCCTGTGGTCCGCCTTCCTCCTATGATTTTCACGGAAATGGGTCCTCATTTCACCCAATAAATTACACGGACCTACTACAACAAAGCAAATTTGAACATAATTCGTCGAAGAGGAGAGTCGTGCAGTCATACCTCGTCTTTCTTGATCATATCAGCCAAGGATGTTGCGAGTTCTCGAGACATTCCGCAACGCTTCATGAGGCGAGGGATAAGATCCTTCCTGCTCTCAAGCGGATTCCGACCAAAGAAGCTCCGGAACCGACTGTCCCCTCCTATCCATACTTGCTTCTGACCGTCAGCAGCATGTTCTTTGACAAGGTTGCGGATTATGACGCGCGATTCGTCATAAAGATGTGGGTGTTTGAGTGTCTGTTTATCAGCGGCAGTGACGCACGCGTGACCAGCAACATGAATATTGCCTCGATCGAAAATATCATGGTTCCTCTTCCACCAGTCCTCCATCGATTCCTCACGTTCGAGGTTCGTGATCACAACAACAATGGGAACCTTCTTCTCGCAGAGGAATTCGTGAAAGAGTCTGTAATTTCTCTTCACCGTAGTAGTGAGTCTGCCTGCGCGAACACAGAACAGAAGCAAATCAATGCCACCGCGTCTATCCAAATTCTGGATGAGCTTGGAGGCATTCTCGACAGAGTAGAGGTACTGTTTTATTCCCAGCTGCGGTTCCTCGAGTCCAACAGTATCGAACACCTTATAAGACTCGCCACCAAATTCGACAGTATAATCTTGCGAGTGCATCGTACAGCGGCCCACGTCAGGGGATGTGGGTGCTACTGCCTCTCCCGCCATGAGGTTGACGAGTGAGCTTTTGCCTACCCCCGTCTCCCCAAAGATTAAGATATTTTTCCTTGCAACGCATCCAACGGCTTGCACTGCTCCTGGGCGATCCTGCGGGTTCCAAGACCAGCATTGTTGCATGAAGTTCCAATGCTTGTCAAGGATGTTGTCGGGACGCGTATGTTTGACTCTTTTCGATAGCTCGATCGAAATTTGATGCGAATGCTTCTTCTCTTTCCATGGTACATCCCCCGAGATGATCTGAGTGGTGAAAGAGTTAAGAGAGGTACACAAGAAAACGAAAAAAATCGCACAAAATACATAACACCACCAAATGAATAGATGTCGCTCTCGAAAGTTGGTCGTTCAGGGTCGCACTCGATTCCAATTACTTCAGGCGCACGCCATCGAGAATCCAAATGGCTAGTCACAGTCATCGTGGACAATTGCAAGTCTGCGTCCCCTGGGACCGCCGCAAGACCAAAATCTGTGAGACGTGGACTCCCCGAACCATCTATGAGCACATTTGCCTGAAGCATATGAATGAGTGCAACATCCACAGAGAGTCAACCGGACATACAGGATGAAGGTCTCCATGAACGACATTCTGCGAGTGAACTGCATAGGCATCAAGAACAAAAATAACGACATGATGGGAATCAACGAACGATATTTCAGGCCTTCAGCGACACCATTGGCCTAGTTGCATGAATATAAATGAATACTTGTCGCATGCCATTGGTATGAGCAAGGGACTCGCCAATTGAACTTTAGCGGAAGCGGTAAGGGTTGTAGTTTCCTTGAGGTAGACATATAATGTCCCAGATATCATCCATTGTGAAACGAGAGCCGGAAATGGAGAGTCGACGTTTGCGGTGCCAAGTAGCGGGACGATAGTCGGGTGTTTCAGTCGAAGCCACACCTTGAGTTCTCGAGATATTCCCTAGATAGACCATGATGAGTCAGATCCGGTTTGATCAGCGCACTCCAGACAGAAGACTGACTTTGTTTATTCTCTCCGTTTCTCTTCCAGGATTGATCTTGAACACCTTCACTGCGACCTGAAGGATATTAGATGGGACGAGCTTGAGCAAGTTGGTCAGACAAACCTCCATTGTGCCTTTGCTGGACTGGATGGTACGCCGATAAACCACGCCAAAGGCACCAGCATCACATGAATCTCCGAGGTCCAATGTCCCAGAAATTTGAGATGTAAAATCACTAGGATTATCGTTACAAAGGATGAAGGGTCAAGGTTTGATTATTGTACATGTATGAGAGAAGACTCACTCTTCAGGTGCGGGTTCTGCCATGGGTTAGATGGGAGGGGTGGGATACTTTGCAGGAGGTAGGTTTCAGGCCTTAGGAAACGAAATAGAGGTTGATGCTAGGTGCTCAGTGGAGTTTATAAGACGGTCTGCAAGCCATGCTGCAAACCATGAGTATCCGAGAAGCGAAGATGGTATCGCCTTGAGGCATGGATGGATGATCATGGATATGTAATCACATAATTACATTGATTCAGATGATACAACTGCAACGACTTGTTCAACACCTCTCCAGCCATGCATCCCGAACCCACCCCTCGCACGCATCTTCCGAGCATTTCTGCCTCAATCGCACTCTTCCCCGGCGTCGTATATCTTCCTGCTCAATGAAATGGCCGACGCGATCTAACTCTTCTCCAGATAACCCCGCGTGAAGTTGCTGTGACCCCTCCTGGTGCGAACTCTTCACCCGCATATCCCACCTCACCGCCCATCTAATTGGCCGTCCCGGTACCTGAAGTTGCCATTCATTGCTGCACGTACAATGCAACTCCTTACCTTCACTTCCTAGTTGATTTTTGTGCTCCTCGTTTTCGGACGCGTTGTCAATGCTTTGCTTTCTCTCCCTCTGTCACTCATCAGTACCTTTGATACCTCTGGCACCGTTCCCTCCCCTGCATTCGGTTCTAGCCCATGGCCTTACCTCATATCCTACATACACCTTCCCTTCATCGCAGCTATCTGTGACGCCCTCTGGGTCCCACTCACGCAATACTCCGACCGAAGCATGTCCATGCTCTCCTTCAACCACATCCTTGCAAACCGAACGCGGGACCGGCGAGTTGCTCCGCATTCTCGCTCGCTCGAGCCGCGTCAGTGAATTTATTGAGTTCACGGTGCCACCTGCACTTGCGGATCGGTGCCCTCGTCGTGTTTGTGGTTGGGTTTGAGCTGGCGTTGAGTGTCATATTTGGGGTTGTGGTGGTTACGTATATCTGGACGAGTGTGGTGCTGACGAGGTATCGGACGTGGATATGGAGACAGATGAACGAACAGGACATTGTGAGTGCTCCCTGCCCCGCATCGTGCTTGTCAATTTTCGTTGATCTTGATTGAATGCGCGCAGATCACTCGTGATATCCACACGGACTGTTTGCTCGATTACGAGACATTCAAGTATTTCAGTGGGGAGGAGTACGAGGCGCAGAAGTATACCGAGGCGATTAGAAAGTATGAGACTTTGGAGAGGAGACTCTTCGTGAGTGTGAATTCCTTATAATGATCACATTGCAAATGCAAACGCTCACCACACTCCAATGGTTTCCCTTAAACTTCTAAATCTCATACAAACGCTTATTATAACCTCCAGTCTCCTGGTTTAATCGTCGCGTTGCGCGTCACGAGGGGCCAGAGCAACACCAGCGATTTCGTAGTTCATCACTTATTACGCGCAGGTCGGTACTCTTCTGTGTCCCATAGTATAGCTATACATATAGCCTGACTGCCTAGTAAAGAAGGAACGGCTATCCTCATTAATATTCGTCTACGGTCTGGAGTCTAGGGAGACTAGGCAAAAGTTATGTCAGCTGCTAAGTCTTTGAATCACGGCTTTTGCTAGACTCTCTTCCATCCCGCAGCGCTTCGTGAGGACGCCGAGAACGTCTGACTTGCTTGGACGCCCCGTTGAGAGGTCTTTCGACTTTCCAATGACCCTCGCAAGCAACCCATCCCCCTCGTTCCAGTTCTCCACCTTGTCGACATTGCGTTTGATCAAGTCGCCCACTTCTTCTCTGGACGCGGTGTACTTCTGCACATATTTTGCGTCCAGATTTGCGTCCGCAGTGATACAAGCTTGATCGATCCACTTGACTGCATGGTGATCAAGCAATGTCTTGTTTCGCGTGTACCATTGATCCATGGGATCCTCCCTCTCCAGGTGAGTAATGACAAGTGCGACTGGTACCTTCTTCTCGAAGAGAAATTCATAGAATAACCTGTAGTTGGTGGCAAACGCTCCTTGTATCCTGCCCGCCTTCATGCAGTACAGCAGCAGATGGGGTCCTCCTTTTTCCTTCAGCTCCCTCATCAACTTGTGAGCATTGGTGACAGCGTCAAGAAATCCGCTAGGGTCCATGAGGTCGCTGTCGACCCCGGCAGTATCATAGATGCGATACGGCTCGTTCTCGATGGTAACGTCGTATCCTTCATATTCCAATGTGCAGCGCTTGCGGTCTGCGGAGGTTTTAGCGACCTTCTTCCCTGCTAGGAGGTTGATGATGGAGCTTTTCCCGACGCCACTCTGACCAAAAATGACAACGTTTTTTGTTGCAGAGGATCGAGCATCTTGAAATGACGATTCTGCCTTCCCGGACATCACATACGATGACGTACTGAACTGTACCGCTTGCGACGATAGACTCGCCTGTGACGAGCTGCTTGCGTGTGTTGCAGCGGGAAGAGCGTCACTCGTTGTTGCCGATGACTTTGTCTTCTGTTTAGCGAGCACAGATTTGTGTACAAGATTGACTGAACCGTACCTGGAACCTGCGTGCAGCGGTTACCCCTACCACCTTAGGCAATGTGTCGCAATTCTCCGCTGGAGCCATTTTTGCGGAAGTGGGATCCTTCCCGAGAGAGAGGTCGTCATTCTCTTTGCTGTTGAGCTCGGGGGAGGCGGAATCATTGGGCAGTGGGTTCTGAGCGTCGGGAAGAGATCCTTCTCGTTGCTTGCCTTTGCCCTTTTCTAGTTTGCTAATGCCGAGCTGAGCATTGGCGAAACACTGACAGACCATCCTATTGAGGTCACATGTGCGAGAGCAGAGAAACGACGTACATCATCACCTATTTCCTCTACTCCTCCTGCTCGATCCTTCCCCTCTGGCGTTGATTGGTCGGGTGCGGTGATTGCGGGCCGAATAGGCGACCCTGAGTGATCACGACGCGTAGATGAACCTTGATTGTGCCGCTCTTGTGAAATGGACTCATGTCCTGGTCGGTGTTGTCGAGAGGGGATGAGAGCCTTCAACCCCAAGAAGCGGCGAAACAGGTGGGGCTGAAGGAGACAAGATAATGCCAAAGGAAGAGATCGCTGGGAAGACTTCGAGGACATATCATTAGTATCACTGCCCTCTGCACGACAAAACATGATTTACCCTGAAATCATGATCGTGCCCCTCCTCAATGATGCCATCAACCACCGATGACTTTGTAGCGTCAACCTGGAACGGTCCTGTCAGCAAAACAAAACAAAAGTGAAGCGTGAGAGGACAGACCTCGAGGCAAGACAATGACTCTGCTGCAAGCTGAGGAGCCATGTCTCCGGCCATCCACACAGTGAGTTTTCTGTCATCTCCGCCATATGCGAGGTATCTTCCATCTCGAGAGAACGACACACAGTTGAGCCATCCGCAATCCTGGCGACTCGGAAATGGCTGGCCGTCGAGTGGCTGACGGGACTCGGTATTCCATAACTGTACAATCCCATGATCGCCCACGCACACCAGGACATTGTTTTTAGCTGAAAGTGCGACAGAATGCAAGACGTCGTTGTGCTCATAGCGATGGAGTAGCCTGCCTGTATTATCGAAAACACATGCGAATTTGTCGGAGGCGGAATAGATTTTCGTGCTGTCTGACGACCACACCAATGAAGTCACTTCGTACACCAGGTCTTCGATGGGGCCGACGACGAGCTTGCCTGTCTTGCTATCCCAGATGCAAATTGTTTTGTTGTCCCCGCCTGATGCGAATCTATCACCCGAAGGTGAATATGCAACAACAACCCACTTTTGCTTTGTCTCGATCGGGCCCGCCTCGACTTGTCCGTTTTCTGCTTTTCGAATAAGAATGGATCCATCATAGGATCCGCTGGCAATATGGTCGTTGCTGGGAGACCATGAAAGTGACCACACCTCCTTGCTGTGACCCGTCCAAACGCCTTCCATCATCTTTCCATCTGTGTCCCACCGCTGAACACTTCCATCCTCCCTCCCACACGCAATCGTCTTGCCGTCCGGTGACAACCCCAGTGCGGTTATGCTTCCGCCCTTGCCTTCCCAGGGCTCTCCAGCAAGAAGTCCCGTGTCGCAGTCCCACTTGCGCATCGTGCCGTCCATCGAACCACTCACGATGTGGACGCAGTCATGCAAGAAGACGAAACTACGGATGTTGTTCGTATGACCTTCAAATTTATGCTTCAAAGTTGGTCTTTTTGATTGCGCTGGGGTTGGTTTCGGCGAAGATTCAGAAGCCATAGCTCGATATGATGATTAACCTGGCTCTGACGCAGCTCGTCATCAATTATTGGGGCGAACAGTCGACTAGTGCTCACCAGGTTGTCTGCTGGTTTTTTGCTGTGTGGCAAGTTGACGAGGCGGTCATGTTTTTATATGTCTCGAAGGCATGGATTCCATGAGGCGGCGCTATAATTAATCGTCCATTAGCAGGCTATGCAGCCATACATCGTTTCCTCCTATATCGGCCGGTTCGATCCACTTCACCCGATTCACTCATATTAACATGGTGAACATATTCAAGATAGAGACGGCGTCCTTCAACCGTCAACACATCTTCTGGCACTAATGCATTCTCTGCTTCAGAGCCTACATTGCTGTTAATTTCCAATCACCGTGCTCCGGATACTCTCATCCTGCACCAGAAGGAGAGCACAATATATCTTCCAGTACTTGTCGAGGTCTGATGAGCTAACGTGATACTCGCAAGAGAATATTGCAACTGCGAGAGCGAGAGATGGAGCTGCGCAAGGGGAGTTTGGCATACCAGGTGAGTCCGCTTTGCTTCCGGTCCATTCCTATATTCGTCTTATGCCTGCGGATTGTCCAATCAGATTCGTGTTTTTCCTGGACCTATCCCTCACAGTGAATGCGGAACACTTGTTGCACATCTGCCGTAGTTCACGGTCAATTTCAAGGTAGCTTGGGGGAACCTATTGATATCCTAAGGAAGGGTCGTTTCAATGGGAGCCAGGAAGGATAATCTTGGGATATGAGCATGAACGAATGTAATGGTTGATGTCCGTTGCAATGATGGGTGCGTTTCTCCACCTCCACAATGGAATCATTGTCGTTCAGTTGTCGTCCAGGCTAAAATTATTTATTCGTGGACTTCCTTCTACAGCGACAAGGAATCGGGAATAAGAAACGTCTAGTCATAAATGCAATGTATCCGCCGAGGACAATCTAGAAGCAGCAGGCGCAAGTCATGTATTTACTTTTATTCTACCTTTGTCACGTCTGCTTTTGCTACGTCTGCTTTTATCACGTCTTGCTGGACCATGTTAGCCAACTCTTTTGCGGCTTCTCGAGACATACCGCAATGCTTCCTGAGGTGACCGGCCAGGTTCATCCTTCTCATACGCGATTTCTTTACAATCAGCTTCTTCAGCTTGCGCACCAACGACACGAACAGAGTGTCCCCTCCTGTCCATGGTTGGTTCTGCCCGTTAGCAATGTTCTTCTTGACAAGATCGCGGATCGTGACGCGCGATTCTTCGTAAAGCTGCTGGTGTCTGCCATCCAATCCATTAGCGGCGGTGATGCACGCATGACCAGTGACGTGGATCTGGCATCGTTCGAAGATTTGATGTTCTCGCTCCCACCAGTCCTCCATGTTCTTCTCTCTTTCAAGATTCGTGATCGCAAGAACAGTGGGGACCTTCTTCTCACAGAGGAATTCGTGAAAGAATTGGTAATTGTGCTGAAGCGCAGCAGTCAGTCTGCCGGCGCGAATGCAGAACAGAAGCAGATGAACGCCTCCTCCTTCATTCAACGCCTTGATGAGCCTATATGCATTTCGGACTGCATCGAGGTATTCATTCATTTCAAGTCCCGATTCCTCAAGTCCAATGGTATCGAACACTTGATAAGACTCCCCATCAAAGTCGATGGAATAGTCTTGCCAGTGCAGCGTGCATCGTTGCATGCCAGGAGATATGGGTGCTACCTCCCGTCCCGCCATGAGGTTGACGATTGAGCTTTTGCCTGCTCCCGCCTCCCCAAAGAGTACGATGTTTTTAGTCTTCCTAATTATCAATGTTTAGCGAATTACGGCGCAAGGTGCATCTGACAGCTAAGTACGTGCCTTGCGGGAGGAATTCGTGCGCGACACTTCTCGATAAGGTCGAAGATGGCATCATATGACTGTTCGCAGCGGCGCTTGAGCCGATCTGCGTCATCGTTATCGATGGTTATCGCGGTAATGCATGCGTGGCCATCAAAGATCATCCCAAGGTCTGAGATGGATTTCTCGTTATCCCTCCACCACTCTTCCATTTCTGGTTCTCGGTCCTCCAGACCAGTAACGACAATGATAATAGGAACTTTCCCCTTCACGTTGGAGGGCAATAACTGGTAATTTCGGTGGAACGCCTTGCGCTCTATTGTGCCACCCTGCACACAATACATGAGGAGATGAATGCCATCTGTCTTCATAAGCCTCCTTAGGAGGTCCTCCAAATAGTTACGAGCTTTCTTATCGGGGACCACTCCGTGTGAGCCCTCACCAAGACCTGCAGCATATCAGTAACGCCCACCAAGAGTGGCGAATTACACTGACCGACCGTGTCGAATAGTTTTACCTCCAAATTCCTGTTCTGAATCTTGATGACATGGTCGCGGATGTCAGTTGTACATCCGCCAGCATCAGAGGAGGTCTGCGCCAGTTTCGTCCCAGCAATCAAGTTGACCAAGGAACTTTTACCAGCGCCTATTTCTCCAAAAACGACAATATTGCATGTATCTATGCAACGTGAAGCATCTTCGAGACAATGATGGTCAGCGCTGCCTGCACTCTGATTGAAGGCAATGTGGTACTGACAAGTTCAAGTTAACTTTATGCTGAGGAAGTGCTAGACACCACATACGGATTCAGTGGGTGATGCCCTCTCATCAGTCAACGACATTGCAAAGATTGAAACCAACGAAAAGCGCATCTTGACTTGCATTTGCAGTGTTTTTGAGTGTCACCAGTGACGCGTCCAGGTGCCAGATTCAAAGATCGATCCCACGGCATGGATTATGCATGCCAGAAAAGCACTGCAATTGGTGGGATAGTATTATGAATTAGGGTTTGGGGCAGTAGTTGATAGGGGAGACTCAGTGTCAATCATGCGGCTCTCCATGCTAGTACTCCATGCTAATATAATTTCCATTCAGGCTTGGAGGTCGGAATCGGGGTCCCAAACCCTGGTCGTTGTTCCATCAAGAATTCGAACGAACGAACGCGTAACGCCACACATGGTAATGCCTTTCTGGCATGAATTCTGGAACATACGGGACTGATCTTTAAAGCTTTAAATTTAACGCCTGGCTGTGCATGTACACGCTGGCACATGAAGGTGGAAACGCACGTTGGCCTGTCTGAGTGAGGTTATGATGTATCGGCCTTCCTGGTCTTCCTGTGCAGACCGTGCAGGTTCCTTTCCACTGATGGGTATTCCAGGTATCCCTCACGCTCTCAGAATCAGATGCATCATACAGCGGTTTACATAAAAAGCTCTACTTACATAATAATACACAACTATTTTCAACTTGAAGTTGCTAATATGTAAGTCTACATGCTCCGCCCCTCCACACTCGAAGCAGCGGTGGGAAGGAGCCTGCTTCCTGTGATGAGTCAATCCATGTATGTGTTTTCCAACCAGGCTTGTAATCAGGGCCCCAAATCCTAATTCATAGCAACTGTGCTCAAGAACAAAAATAGTACGTCACCCATTGCATTGCAAATTGATTGCAATGCCTTTTCTGCATGCGCACACGCTGAATCCATGCTGCAGGATCGATATTTGAATCTGGCGCCTGGACGGTCAGAATGATTCAAGGCGAAACTGGCGATACTCAAAAACATTGCAAACGTAGGTCAAGGCGCGCTTCTCGTTGTGTTCGATCTTTGCAATGTTGCCGACTGATGAGAGGGCATCACCCATCGAATCTGTATGTATGTCTGGCTCTTCCTCAGCATAAAGTTAACTTGAAGTCAGTACTGCACCTCAGACCAGAGTGCGGCAGCCACCGACTGTTATGGTAGAGGCGAAGATGCTTCACATCGCACAGACACATGTAATATTGTCATTTGTGGAGAAGCTGGCGCTGGCAAAAGTTCCTTAGTCAACTTGATTGCTGGGACGAACCTAGCGCAGACTTCCCCCGACGCCAGGGGATGTACAACTGGCACCCAGAACTATGTCATCAAGATTCAGAACAAGGACTTGGAAGTAAAGCTTTTCGACACGGCTGGTCAGTGTAGTTCACCATTCTTGGTGGGTATTACTGAACTATATTGCAGGTCTTGGTGAGGGCTCATACGGAGTGGTCCCCGACAAGAAAGCTCGGAAAGATTTGGAGAACCTCCTTGAGGGGCTTATGAAGACAGATGGCATTCATCTCCTCATGTACTGCGTACAGGGCACGAAAGGGCGCAAGGCACTCCACCGCGACTACAAGTTGTTGCACTCCAAATTGAAGGGGAGAGTTCCTATCGTCCTTGTCATTACAGGTCTGGAAGACCGAGAACCAGAAATGGAAGTGTGGTGGAGGGATAACGAGAAATCCATTTCGAAACTCGGGATGACCTTTGCTGGCCACGCATGCATTACTGCGATGACTATCAACGGTGATGACGCAATTCGGCTCAAGCAGCGCCGCAAACAGTCATACAATGCTGTCTGCGACCTTATCGAGAAGTGTCGCGTACGAATTCCTCCCGCAAGGCACGTACTTAGCCGTCAGATGTGCTTTACGAAGTATTTTGCTAAACACTGATAATTAGGACGATTAAAAATATCGTACTCTTTGGGGAGACGGGAGCAGGCAAAAGCTCACTCGTCAACCTCATGGCGGGAGAGGAGGTAGCCCACACATCTCTTAGCATGCAACGATGTACGTTACAGTGGCAAGGCTATACCATCAACTTCGGTGGCCAGGTTTATAAGGTCTTCGATACCATGGGACTCGAGGAACCGCAGCTTGGAAAGGAACAATACCTCGAGTGTGTCCAAAGTGTCTATAGGCTCATCAAGGCGTTGGATGCAGAAGGCGGAATTGATCTGCTTCTGTTCTGTATGCGCGCCGGCAGAATCTCTGCTACACTCCAGAGCAATTACCGACTCTTTCATGAATTCCTCTGCGAGGAGAAGGTTCCCACAGTTCTTGCGATCACGAACCTTGAAAGAGAGCAGAGGATGGAGGACTGGTGGGACAGAGAGCACCACAACTTCGAACGATATAAAATCTACGTCGCTGGTCATGCGTGCGTCACCGCCGCTAATGGATTGGATGGCAGACACCAGCAGCTTTATGAAGAATCGCGCGTCACGATCCGTAACATCGTTAGGAAGTTTACTGTCGACGTTCAGGGGCGGGTATGGCAAGGAGGGGACAACCTGTTCGTGTCGTTGATGCGTAAGCTGAAAGAGTTGCTTTCAGGTACTTCGCGTATGAGAAGGAGGGATCTTGTCCCTAATCTCACGCAGCGTTGCGGGTTATCCTCGGAGGTCGCAAAAGGGTTGGCTGATATGATTAAGCGCTAGAAGCAGATTTTTTCACTTCCCCTCATTCTCAGAATCGCTTATGGATTTGATCCTTGTCGATTGCTTATTGATAGTACATACGTTGCACATGATGTATCTCGCTATGTACTAACTTGAAATCCAACGCTTTGTGAGAAACAGTACTACCAGCACTATGTTGACTGCCAAGCAGACATTCGACCAAGTGATATCAATACAGCATCACACATATCGAAAAAGAGCAATCCAATCGCAGAAAATTAGCGCTGCGAGATCCGAAGCTAAATAGGAGCATCGTCAGAGACGGGGAATGCTACGGGTGAGTCTCCTTTGAGTTCCAAGGGAGAGAGTCGACGGCTGTACGGTCTTCCACTACTGCCATGCCCCGCGTTTCGGATTCGGGGATGACTGCGATGGGCGCATCGTTGTCATATCTTGCCTTTGGGAAGAGGCTGTTGAGTATTATGCAAGCCCCGTTCCTCAATCCGACTGTCATGATCCTTTGCGATACCAATCAGCACTGTGTTCACCAAAAACACAACCCAAAGAGACTCGCAGATAGTCACCTTAATCATACTCAACCGACTCAAACAACCAACAAACCTGCCAGGCGCACCTTCCAAAAAACTCCGATCTGCAGCACTATCCAGCGCACTGATAACCTGATCCAAAAGCATAACCCTCGAATTCTTCACCATCATCCCCGCAATCGCAACCCTCTGCTTCTCACCCCACTCAACCTTACTCCCCTCTCTCCAACTTCTATCTCGTACCCCTCGGGATTCGCTCATGCATCTGGGCAGCTTGGGCGCAGGTGGTGATGGTGTTTTCTGGGGGTGGGTTGATAGAGGGTTGGTCGTAAGCGATATTGTAGCCGATGCTTGCGTTGAAGAGCATGGGGTCTTGGGGACTACACTGATTGCGCGACGGAGGCTTGACTCTCGAGCGTCACTGTTCAGATGTCTTGCTCGTCGATTAAGATACGACCTTTGCTGGATTGTGGGTCCTAGAACCAGTAAAGGAGACGGATGGTTGTGCCTTCGCTTGCACCAGATTCGCCGACGAGCGCTATGCGCCCTCCGCGGGGGACTTTGAAGTGGACCGCGGGGGGTTGATTGCCGTGAGAGAAGGAGCCATTTTCTGTGGGGGTTGTGGAAGGGAAAAGAGGGTCGTGCACTGAATTCGACTTCACTGTTTTCGACAACAGATTGTTTGCGTCCAGCACATCGATTACCTCGGTAGGCCCAGCAAAGAGGTCTTTGTGTTGACGAGGATCGACAGAGGGATATGGAAGTAGAGCTAATGTGATTGGAGAGCGCCAGCTCCCTACCATATCAAGGCACACGAGAGAAGGAGTACCCAGCTGCACATGATGAGTCGTGAACAAAGTTAGAATCGCTTGTGTTGCTCTGGCCCGTTGTGATGCACGGTGCGACGATTAAGGAACCGACCAGGAGACCGGAGGTTATGACAAGACTAATGATCCGGATGGTAACACCTGTACCTTTGAAGACGATGTCGAGTGCAAATACATAGCTAGTGCCAGGCCTTGAACGTTTGAACATTCAACGGTCACCGCTTCAACTTGCTCCACCGTTGGCTTGGGGCCAGTGCTAGGTGCATGCCTAGTAGGAAGCCGACCATAGTATACTACATAGTAAAGAAGGACTATCTTCTTGGGTCTGGGGTCTGTTTAGTATAGGGAGATTAGGTCATCTACTAGTAGATCTATTAAGTCTTTGAATCACGGCATGTGCTAGGCTCTTCTCCATTCCGCAGCGCTTCGTGAGAACCCAAAAGTCTGATTTGCTTGGACGTCCCGTTAAGAGGTCTTTCAACTTTTTGATGAACTTGCCAAACCACCTTTCCTCTCCAATATTCCAGCTCATCACCTCATCTATATGGCGTCTGATCAAGTCGCCCACCTCTCCTCTGGAGGTATCGTACTTCCTCCTGTATCTCGGGTCCCGGAGATTGTCAGCCGCAGTGATACAAACATAATCAACATACTTGACCGCATCGCGGTCGACGATGCGGTCGAACGATCCCTTGTTTCGCGTGTACCAATCATCCATGGGATCCTCCCTCTCCAGGTGAGTGACGACGAGCGCGACTGGTATCTTCTCCTTGAAGAGAAATTCATAGAATAACCTGTAGTTGGTGGCAAACGATGGTTGTATCCTGCCCGCCTTCATGCAGTACAGCAGAAGATGAGGCCCTCCTTTCCTATTGAGCTCCTTCATTAACTCGTGAGCATCGGTGACAGCGTCAATAAATCCGCTAGGGTCCCTGCAGTCGCCGTCGACCCCGGCAGTATCATAGATACGATATGGCACATCATTGATGGTAACATCATATGCTTCATAACGCAATGTACAATGTTTGTCGTCTAGAGAGGTCTTAGCGACCTTCTTCCCTGCGAGGAGGTTGATGATGGAGCTTTTCCCGACGCCACTCTCTCCAAAAAGGACAATATTTTTAATAGCCATCGGCGATGGATCTAGCACAGCGGACTCTCAGTACTCGGTTTCAAGCTAGCAGAGGAACAAAAATGAGCTCACGACTTCAACAAGATGTTACTTCTGACCAGGTGGGTGGCCTTTGATGAGAGTGAGGAGTCCACGGTTTCTGATATTTATGCCGCTGCAGACTCCCCTCACGAGGGTCGCGACCTGCGAAACGAACATGAGTCCCAACGTGGATTATCCTCTTCGTTGAGCTCAGAACCCAACTTTTGCAGGTGCAACACACGACCAACATTGTGCTGCGTCATGGGGTCATGTCCGACATAGGGTCTAAGACCCCAAAGGACTTCACTCTGATGCAAACAATTGGCTGGGATATTTCGATACTGGCCTCCTGAGAGTCATATTGCCCACGCAAAGTATTGCATACCCAGCAATCGTGTTGCTTGCTATTAGCACCCAGACGTAGTCAGCATTTTCCGCGTCGTCAACTGTGGATAGGTCACCAACAGCACATGCTAACATTGCGACCGCCTCCTGCTCGGGAAGAGTCCGCGCGATAACAGCGTTTTCAATGCCATCAACTGTGGATAGGTAACAGTGCATGCTAACCTTGCGTCTGCCTCCTGCTTCGGAAGTTATGTGCGAGCCTGGCTAAACCTTTTATTTGACAGGATAAAATTGAAATTCAAACGGTTTGCTACTTCAGGACGTTTCCAAGATGGCAATGTATTTCAACGCGATCAGGGTGCTACCACCTGCTCACTCATGATTGCTATAACCTATAGATAGGTAACATCCTTATTTTGCCAATACATACTGGTCATCCCCACTCCGGTTGGCAGACAATAATATGACAATGTTCAATATAAGCTAAACTTTGGCTCTCGTAGATAAGGCTTGGACATGTCTGTCGTCAACGTTATACTGGTGAACCTCTTGGAAAGGTAGCCGCCGAGATGAAGCACAGAATCCCCTTCCCCTGGAAAGCGCTTGACGGATCCTACTATAAGTTGTTCGATACCATGAGCATCGAGAATTCGGAGAAAAAGTTCAAGGAGTATCTAACAGCCCTTGCAGGTAGGCTCGAGTTGATCAGGGCCCTGGATAATCCTGGCGGCGTTCATCTGTTGCTCTACCGCGTCCAAGAGGGCAGAACCTCTCCGAGACAATTACCGTTTATTGTATGACATCCTTCACGGGCAGAGTACTTACATTTTGACCATAGGAGGACGTACTAGCTAATGTGTGTGATCTGCGGACGCTCTCTTCTACGATTTAGCACGTGGTACTTACTTGGTTTGAGACCTATTGTGCTGTCGATGCTATCATAGATTCAGTCGTCTTTCGAAATTTCCCAACTCGGTAAGGGGTCTGCTTACATGAACGGCTTATATGGACACATCGGCGACGTGATCAGCTGTATTCGAGCCTTATAAGAGATCCACGGATTCAAAAGTTGAACTCAGATTGAATGTTATAATTCTACCCGGCAACCAGAGTGGAGGTTGACCATTATGTTGGCAAAATAAGGATGTCATCTGGCCATAGGCTATTGCTCCAGAAATATCAAGCAGCAAGCTGTAGCAAACCGTTTGAATTTATTTTTGGTGCAGCCAGATCAAGGGTTCAGCCAGCCGTCCAGATAAATTCTGAAGCAGGAGGCGGACGCAAGGTGAGCACGTGTTGTTAGTGGCCTATCCACAGTCGACGGCGTTGAAACGCTGCTACCGCAGGGAGCTAGGAACAGCGAGCACTACCACCACTGGCGGCGTCCGTCCAGGATTCTGACCCATCTAGGAAGATGATCGATTACATTCCGTAACGATCACAGCACAACGTTGCTCACACGTTGCACCTGCGAAAGTTGGGATTCTGGGCTCAACGGAAAGGGTAATCCGTGTTCGGCCTCGTGTTTGCTTCGTAGGTCGTGACCTGTGTTGGGCATCATTGTTTCGCGTCTGCAGCATAAGTATCAGAAGCCCTTGACTTCTCGCTCTCATTGAAGGTCGACCACCCGGCCAGAAGCAACAACTTGCTGCAATCGTGAGCTCACCTTTGTTCCCCTGCCAGCTTGAAACCGAGTACTGAGAATCCGCCGTGCTAGATTCATCGATGGCTACCAAAAATATTGTCCTTTTCGGAGAGAGTGGCGTCGGGAAAAGCTCCATCATCAACCTCCTCGCAGGGAGGAAGGTCGCTCAGACCTCTCCAGACGCCAAGCATTGTACATTGCGTTATAAATCATATGAAGTTATCATCGGCAACGTGCCATATCGCATCTATGATACTGCCGGGGTCGACGGCGACCGCATGGACCCTATCGGATTTCTTGACGCCGTTACCAATGCTCACAAGTTGATGAAGGAGCTGAAGGAGAAAGGAGGACCCCATCTGCTGCTGTACTGCATGAAGGCGGGCAGGATACAACCATCGTTTGCCACCAACTACAGGCTATTCTACGAATTTTTCTTCGAAGAGAAGATACCAGTTGCGCTCGTCGTTACTCACCTGGAGAGGGAGGATCCCATGGATGAATGGTACACGCGAAACAAGGGGTCGTTCGAGCGCCATGCGGTCAAGTGTATTGACTATGCTTGTATCACTGCGGCCGAAAATCTGGACCCGAGATACAAGAAGAAGTACAGCACGTCCAGAGAAGTAGTGGGCGACTTGATCAGACGCCATGTGCATGAGGTGGAGAACTGGGATGGAGGGGAAGGGTGGCTTAGCAGTTTCATTGGAAAGTTGAAAGACCTCTTAACGGGGCGTCCAAGCAAATCAGACTTTCTCGGGGTCCTCACGAAGCGCTGCGGGATGGAGGAGAGCCTAGCAAAAGACGTGATTCAAAGAATTAACAAATAATGGGACTTTCGCCATGTTTACTCGTTGTGGTAGCTAGACGCGGGGGTTGTAATATTAGGATCGGTTATCATCATGTAAATAAAAACACACGACGGCGGGGCGAGACTAGAAAACATCTATTCGATCCCGCCATCCCCCCACACTACGTCGTCAGACACATGGGAGCTTGAACGTGGAACGCACTCTCCTACAGTAGTCCCTACGCATGCTGCCAAGATATATCTCTGAACGAGTACGGAGGATGGTACACGTCACATCACCGCCTCAAGCTTCTGGCGAGCTTGCACGGTAGTGTGCTTGATGCATATCCTGAGCCACAATAAACCCAACACGTGTTCCGGTTACGCCACTATCCATGGCAGCGCGGTTGTCGCGTGGCAAAGTATCAAGTCAGGGTGCGGAAAGGTCGTGGCGAAAAGCGTATGCATCATATAAGGATGCAGGACATCAGCCCTGACACATCCTAGCTAGAAAAAGTCTCGTCAATTCTGACCATCAGGGAATAATTCGGTTCACCTCGACCACTCTCAACCACTCGCCAAAACTCGGCATCTACCCACCATACGCATCACGATGGCGGGGCAAAGTGCCAGCCGCACTAAAAATATCGTTGTGTTCGGCGCAATGGGCGCCGGAAAAAGTTCCCTCGTAAACCTCATCGCAGACAAACACATCGCTAAAACTGGCTCCAACCTCGAGCGCTGCACCCTCACATGGACCAAACACGTGTTGCCCAAGCTCTTTAGTGATGGGGAGCAATATAATCTCTTCGACACGATGGGCATCGAGAACCCAGAACTCGAGGCACGCGAGTATCACGAGTCCATCAAGAACGCCAGCCGCCTTCTCCGCGCACTTGATTCATGCGGGGGTACCAGTTTGTTGGTATACTGCATTCGAAAAGGTCGCGTGAGTAGCGCGCTGCAGAGCAATTACCAGTTGTTCCTTGAAGTCCTATATCAGCGGCGAGTCCCCATAGTCATGGTCGTGACGTGCCTCGAGGGCGAGGACGACATGGAGGCGTGGTGGACGCGAAACTATGCAGAGTTAGAGAAACACCAAATTGTCGTGCAGGGGCATGCATGCGTAACGACTCTAACGGAGGCGGATGCGAAGTACAGGGCATCGAGGGAAGCCGTGCGTAACCTAATCCGGGAGAATGCCGCGGTTATGCCAGTGTTGGCGGGATGGAAGCAGAGAGGGCAAATCAGCGCGTTCATGCGACGGTTCAGGTTACATACAGATCCGGAGGAGAAGGCACTGCAAAAGAAACTCGAGATTCAATGCGGGATGAAGAAAGGATTGTCTTCAAAGGTCGCCAAGACACTTATGTACAGGTAGCCCCACGGACTTGCTGTTGCGGTAATGCCAGGACCCCCCATGGTTTGATCACTACGTATCATGTAGTATGCAGTAGCTGTAGTATGGCTGGCTGGGTTTTTCGAGTCTTTGACAGTGTCAGCCGCAGCCCGCCGAGCAGGATGGGGTCCGGCTCGGTGAAGCTTTCCAAGGGGTCAGCTTCCGGAGAAAGAGATGCCCGTCGCCTTCTTTCTTTGGCAAAAACCTGGCGGTAAAGGCAGTAGCAACGTCACGTGCACACACAACGGTCGGTCGGAGTTTGAAAAATGGTCGATCGTTTTACCCCGACCTGATTTCTCAATACATAAAGATTCTTGCATGTGTATTTATCCAGTACTGGAACGCGGCGGAAATTTTACTACATATCATATCATCACCCTTGTAACTGCTTCCTTGATATTGCTCTCCTGGGGGACCAAGCTATTTCCCTCGTGTCCAGCTCTGTCCAGAGTACATCATTTCCCTGATGCAGTCCTAAGAGCCCGGTGCCGATTGCATTGGAGTGGGGCACCCCCCGGCGAGGGGGGCGGAGAGGCAGGTGTTTGCCATGGTTTTCTTAGCTTAGTCAGCAGCATAGGGCCTTTGGGCGGTGTCGTAGAGTAACTTATCATCATTGCTAGGCCTGCCCAGAGGCAGGCAGGCTCTTGGTCTGCACCGCTCTAGCATTATAAAAGTGCACGCCAAATACATACTCGCAATCACTCTACATATCAAATGCAATCAATACCTAAGTCTTCAGCAATGATCATCGCAGCCCTCTCTCCAATGAGAAGCGCCGTCGAATACGTGTTCTGTGGAGATGGTTAGCCCGCACGTCAATAATCCCTTGTTCAGTACCAACCGTGCCAACATTCAAGGGTGTGATAGACATATCTGCAACCTTCAGGTTTGACACGCCGTACACGTTTAGCCGAGCGTCGACGACTCCTTGGTCTGCCTCTGGCTTCATAGCGCAAGTTCCAAGCTACACATACAAAGATCAGGCACCTCATTTAAAAGAATGAAAGGTTCAGCTGCACACACCGAGTGCCAAGTCGTTTGCACTGAAAATTGATTTATTTACCGTGAGTGGCAATGGCAAGTCAGGACTCACTGTGATCACGGTGGAATTTAGCGATAGCCTCGTCGTCTTCAGCAGTGTAGACAATGTCAGGCGCATTCAACTCCACTGGCCCAGACGCTTCTCCGCAGAATGCAGCACTTCCTTCTGGGAAAATGGGATGGCCAGCAGAGACTTCACCTCGGTAGGAAGGCATGCGCCGGAAAATTTCGCGCAGCTTTTTGTACGCGAAGTTGAGAGGTACAATATCGGATGGACTGTACGGAGTATCGTAGTCACACAAGTGGCCTGAAACGAAACGCGTCGACTCACTCGTCCAAGAAGCCTGTAGTAAAGTCCATTCGTTCCCCACCGTTCTCTGTCGTGTTGATATGAACGCTTCCAACAGACACGGGGTAAAGCTATTGAATAAATTCAGTAAACAAATCACAGGGCAGATGGAAAGCAGTACTGTATAATAAGAAGCAGTCATGTAATTGCGAGGAGGGAGGATATTCCGGAGTGACTTCGAGATTGGCGCACCATATCTGGCTATCATGAGCATGCACACTCATCAAAGTAAAAAAAAAGTAATATGCACGCACCCCGCACCAGCGGCGAATATTGCAACAGCCTTGTCTGGGCGGTCCCGGAAGAACTCCTTCCATCGTGGCTGAAAGGCTGAGCCCATGACTTTTAATTCCTCGTCATCAGGACGCCACTTGATTTTTGAATCGAGGCCACTGAAGATACAAATCAGCACATAATCATTACCGGCGGCGATAAAGTGCACCAACTTTTGTGCGATCAATGACTTGCCATTGCTATACCATTGCGCAAGGCTTTCTACATTTGGGTAGTTGAAAGGTGCTGAAATCATGGCGACAACATGCTTACCCCGTAAAATGCTCTCCTCCCCACGCCAGAGGGCGTCCATGGTAACAACCTCGTCAGCAGCCAAGTATGGGACGTAAAGGAGATTGTGGTCTGACCAGCCTAAGCCACACGCATGAAATAAATGAATAAAAGCGCACCTTGATAATTCTCTCCGACCCCAGGTAAATTCACGAGTTGCTCGATACCGCACCGCTTGAGGACTGCCTCAGCACCAATCCCAGACCTCTCGAGAATTCCCGGGGAACCGAACGCCCCGGCAGAGACAACAACAAGCTTCGATGCTCTCACAGTGCTCGGCGACTGATCCGTGCCCGGGAAAGATATTGGATCGCTGGTGAACTCGACACCTACAGCACGCTTGTTCCTTTCATTCAGAAGGGCTGTTAACAATTTGCTGCGGATGTGGTCCTAGATGCACCACTCACTCGACGATGACGCGTTTCACCCGCTTGCCGTCCCATACTTGTATATTCAGGTTGTGAGCTTGGTTGTAGAGATAGTTGTGGGCCGCGTCCGAACGCCTTCCGGTTGTCCCGTCAATGTACCTTTTATACATGAGCCAACAATGCACAATAGATTACGAGTACCAGCTCACTTCAACCATGGCTGAGACGGATCTGGTTAGTGGCCGCAGATAGGGAAGCAACATCAGTAACTCACACTGTATGTATTGCAAGTTTCTAAATCGTTGGTATCGTCGGCATACTGCCTCTTGTGATAGGTCGTGCCAACTTGGATGAACTCGTCGCAGAGACTCAATTTACACCCACCGGTGGACACCTTGATAGGTCCATCGTACCCATGAGTTGGGCGATCGGGCTGCACCTCGTATGTCTCCAGCTATACAGTGTTGGTTGTCAGCTTGACAAATATATCGAAAATTCAATCGAGGACCTTCTTCATGAGGGGAATTAAATTCTTAGATTCCCAACCATCTACTCCCCAGTCATCGAAATCTGAAGCAGGTGCCCGAGTGTATACCATGACTATCTAATCGTCAGTGACTTGTTCGTTGCTGAAAGCATGCTACGTACAATTCACGCATGAGCCCCCACCAACGCAACGACCGCTCAGAACGACCGGTGCACGATCGTTGAGATGGGGAGTGGGATTTCCTATGTTGAATGTTACTGAGGTGCTCGTCGGTGCCTGGTGGGTGGGAATTTGCCAGGGTTGGACATGAGCATCTTTATTGAGGGTGTGCTGACCCGCCTCCAGAATCAAGATCCTGAGTGAGGGGTCATATGAAGCTAAGCGGCCTGCGACAACACAAGCTGTAGTACCACCTATAGACAGAGTGACGAGGATAAACCGCTACAATATGTTTTGCTCACCTCCGGCAAAAATGATATCGAAGTCCGACAATATTTGATGAGACATTGGTATGGAGGAGTGCTTTCAAGAAACCGCTCAGTGCGCTCACATTTATACTAGCAGCCCATTGGCCAACACGTCACGAATCACACGATCAGCGCAGGGCCTTAATGGTCATGACTGTGTCCGCTAGGCCACGTCTAATGACGGGCCACTGAAGATGATAAACACGGGGTGAATATCATACTGCATGATTGGACACGTAGCGTACAGAACGGCACGGGTGCCCGACTCTCCGTTTAGCTGGGAAAGAGTACAAACGGCTCCGTTACTCATGACCTGTCTTTGGATTTACAACATAACAGCAAGTGTCAGTCTCCTCCTTGTGACTTACAGAGTCTTGCGCCACACTTCATCGTGACGCTGCGCTATCGTCCGATTAACGCAACACCACGTCAATGTTCAACCCCCATTCTTCAAAATAGTGTGGTCAGAGTCAGATGGAGCATACGTAGTGACGTGGCTTGCGATTCACCAGTCACGACCCACCCTATTTCGCGTAGCCCGTGGTGATACCTGCTCAGGACTTGACGGGTGATAAGCCCGCCGGGATAACACTTAAACGAACCGGGCCAAAGGTAACAGGACGTTTTAGAGCGTGATACCAATGAGCAGATGATAGTAGGTAAGAGACCCGAGAGAGAGAGAGAGAAATTCTATATTTATATACCGCAACAAACAAAGTGAGCTGTTAAGACGCGGTGCCCTGTTAGGGCTGTGCTGGGGAGTGTTGTAACAGGGTGAGGGATGTAGGTATAGTACGAATAGCCAAGCGGTCCGCGTTTGATGAGTTTTGGTGTGCGTGTGGGCTCGTTTGGTGTCCAGGCTTAGTATAATATGATACACTTTCTCTCCTTCCTCCTCCTTCTGATCTCTCCTCGTCTCCTCCTTCCCTCGTCACTTCCTTCTTTGCCCTTACTCAGGCTTCTGTCCCTCTCCTTTCTTCCCAGTCTCCTTCTCGTTCCAGTGCGACCTTCTTGAATGCGCTGGATTCTTGAATAAACTTCGCTAGTGCCTTTATGCCCTTCTCCGTACCCAAAATTTCGTTGAGTATGATGTTGTGTGATACCTCACGCAGATGGATGCGTTGTCGCGCAAATAGTGGGCAGTCACGTGGTAAGAGACCCGAGTCTGTTCGGGGGAGTGATATAAACGATCCGAACAACCACGTGACTGATGTGGTAAGCAGTATGCTTACAGAATGTTGGTGATCATCGCTGCTCCCGCTGAGTCTCCCCTATGTTTTCACTGCCAGGGATCTGTAGGTGTATGCTGAACGTGCTTGTTGGCTTGGCAAAATATCTCAGACAACCCGAAACAACCGCGCTCACGGTCGGTAACTTGACGACATCTGAGAGTCTCCTTGTTGTCATCAGACACTCCAGTGTTTCGCAGATTATTAATTGAGAGGAACTTGTAAGCTCGTTGGCTTGCCTGAGTCCGCGTTATGAAGCGTGAGCTTTCATTGTCACTGCCTTTTGGGGTTAAGGGACGATAATCTTGACTACTTACATAACTCCGTGCTCTCGTGCGTGCCATCATTGTTGCTGAAACACGGTCTCGTAAGATGCAGATTTACGTGTTTGCCTTTTCTGCAAAATGCTAAACCGATGTGAAAGCTTATCACAGAGATAGCAATTTGTCTTCCTTGTAGGGGTCTGTCTACACCGGAGAGAATCAGACGGTAGCAAAAGAGAGGACTCCGACTTGCGATATGCTTCGACAACTTCTGGTGACAACAACTTTCAGCCGACAAATTTCCGAGGCCTTTCAATGTTCCGATGACCACTGACGACGATCGCAGGTCACCGCTCCCGTTTTGCAACAGACTATTGTTGTACAATTCCATTGTGATGAACGCGAAACCCCGGATAGCATTTGCAAAGTGTGCTGCACAGGAATTTCAAGGGCTGGTGAGGAAGAAGAGAAGATGCACCTATACAAGGTGCCAGTCTGAGTAGGCCATGTACAGTGTGACAGATGTGTTGCATTCATAACAATCATACACTTGACACACATCTACTAAATGGACGCAGGCATTGGGCAGATGCGAACCGAATGACGCTTTCATCCATGGTCTTGAGCTCGTCAGTTGCAGCAGGTGTAACTTCTTTTCACGCATGAAGTTGCCCTATCGAGCAGTCGGTGCTATCTGACATCGACATGCTATGGGCCCGGAGTTGTCATCCTTGCCTACCTCTACGAGCGCTGCCCACACAACGAATGTAGCTCAGACAGACACTGCTAAGCAGACGACCGGGCCAGCAAGGCACGACGTGTGCCGATGTCATAATCAATTATATGCTTACATCCTTCAACATATGTGTCGAAATTTTGTTCCTTCGAGTTCAAGTCGAACTCCAGCACTTGCTCCCCTATCCTTCCTCGACAGTTAGTGCTTCTGACTGCCACACTTACGCTGGTTGTCCCGACAGGTACCGCAGTATTCGTGTCCCCACCACACCAGCCGCATCATACCGATCGGTCGAGACATTTCGACTTACCGTCAGCGTTCTTACTCTTCTTGGTTGCCTTTGTTTACTCGGGAAGCGCCGACTTTGTTGGCACCAACCTTGCTTGCCTTGGGATGTGGAGTCTACGAGTCGAATGACAGGCACGTCGGGGAACTTGTTCAATTGTGTCTGCCGCCTCTTCACGTGATCACATGCTGATGCGGCTTCATTATCGGGGAGCAAGGTAATTACTCAAGCCTCAAATGTCCAAGGTTCTCGATTGCATTGGGAAGCGGTATTCCAGCCGCGCCGTCAGTAACCCAACAGGTCCCCTCTATAAAACTATACAGTGGACTAACTATTCTGATTCTATAGCGCGTATTCTTGCATGTCATCATCATGAAATAGCACATGCTTATGACCACTCATGCAAAGTTGAATATCAAAGATGCGCCACGTTCATGGTTTGCAATCAATGCCCAAGTCTTGAGCAATTATCATCGCAGCCTTCTCTCCAATGAGGAGCGCCGTTGAATATGTGTTCTGGAGAGACGGTTAGCATTGCACGTCAATCATTCACTGTTCGGTACCCACAGTGCCAACATTCAACGGCACGATAGACATATCTGCAACCTTGAGGTTCGACACGCCGTATACGTTTAGCCGAGCGTCGACGACTCCTCCATCTGCCTCTGGCTTCATGGCGCAAGTCCCAAGCTACAAAACAAGGATTATATACATCATGTAAATCATCGAAATGTCGGTTACACTCACGGAGTGCCAAGTCGTTTGCACTGAAGTTCGATTGAGTATTTTACCATGAAGACGGGGATGGCAAATCAGGACTTACCATTGTCACGGTGGAATTTATCAATCGCCTCGTCATCTTTGGCAGTGTAGATGATGTCAGGCGCATTCATATCCACTGGCCCGGAGACTTTCCCGCAGAGTGCAGCGCTTCCCTCTGGGAAATTAGGATGGCCAGCAGGAATTTCACCTCGGTAGGAAGGCATGCGCCGATAGATCTCGCGCATCTTTTTGTAAGCAAAATTAAGAGGCGCGATATCTGATGGACTAAGCAAATGTCTAGTCACACAAGTGTCTGAAATGAAAAGTGCCAACTCACTCGTCTAGGTAGCCTGTTGTAAAGTCCATTCCATCCTTGCCGTTCTCTTCTAATTTAAAATGAACACTTCCAGCAGAGGCGGGGTAAAGCTTTTAAAATTTTCAGAACAATGACCAGGAGTGGATGAAAGGTAGTACCGTAAAATAGCTGGCATTCATGTAATTGCCAGGGGGAAGGACACCCAAAAGTGGCCCCAAGTATCTGGGTATCGTGAGCATTCACACGGCAACACAGTAATGCGACATGCACACACCCTGCAAAGATGGCGAATATTGCGACAGCCTTATCAGGGCGGTCCTGGAAGAACTCCTTCCATCGGGATTGAAATACCGAACCCATGGTTTTCAGCTCCTCGTCATCAGGACGCCACTTTATTTTTGCATCGCCGCCACTGGAATATTAGTCAGTACGTTATCAGTAGCGTTAACATGTACCAACTTTTGTGCAATCAGTGACTTGCCATTGCTGTTCCATTGCGCAAGGCTTTCTACATTTGGGTAATTGAGATATGCTGGGAACGTAGCAAGTACACGCTTACCCCGTACAGCGCTTTCCTCCCCACGCCAGAGGGCGTCCATAGTAACTACACCGTCAGCAGCATAGTATGGAACAAAGGCGGCATTGTGATCTGATAACCCTAAGCCAAGGTCATGTGATAAAGAGAGGACAGCGTACCTTGGTAATTTTCCCCAACACCAGGCAAATTCACTAATTTCTCGATTCCGCACCGCTTGAGGACCGCCTCGGCACCGATGCCAGACCTCTCGAGAACGCCCGGGGAACCGAACGTCCCAGCAGAGACAACAACAAGTTTTGTTGCTCTCACGGTGCTCGACGACTGGTCCGCGTCTGGGGAAGACACTGGGTCGCTGGTGAACTCAACACCTACGGCACGCTTGTCCCTTTCATGAAATGGCATCAACTTTTATTACGGTTGCGATCCCAGATAGACCACTCACTCAAAGATGACGCGCTTCACTCGCTTGCCGGCCCAGAGTTGTAAATTGGGGTTGTGAGCTTGGTTGTAGACATAGTGGTGGGCTGCGTCCGAACGCCTTCCGGTTGTTGAGTCAATGTACCTGTTCATATATGAGACCAATTCGTGATAGACCATGAGGGCACGCTCACTTCCGCCATGGCTGAGATGCACTCCCGTTAGTGGTTAAAGACAGTAAATAATATCATTAGCGCACACTATATGTATTGCATGTTTCTAAATCGTTGGTGTCGTCGGAATATGGCCTCTTGTGATATGTCGTGCCAACTTGGATGAACTCGTCGCAGAGACCCATTTTACACCCACCAGAGGACACCTTGATAGGTCCATCGTACCCATGAGTCGGACGATCGGGCTGCACCTCGTATGTCTCAATCTATGGAGTAACGGCATCAGCTTGACACATATACGGATAACGCATTCGAGGACCTTCTTCATGAGGGGGATTAAATTCTCAGATTCCCAACCATCGACTCCCCAATCATCGAAATCTGAGGCGGGGCGCACGAGTGTATGCCGCAACTGTGTAAACATCAGAATTCTGTTCGTTGCCACAAGAATGGTACGGACAGTTCACACTTGAACCTCCACCAACACAATGACCGCTTGGAACGACCGGTGCACGGCCGTTGAGACGCGGGGAGGGATTTCCAATGTTAAATGTGACTGAGGTACTCGTCGGCGCCAGATGGATGAAATATTGCCAAGGTTGAACATAGGCAACTTTATCGAGGGTGTGTTCACCCGCTTCTAGGATTAAGATCTTGAGCGAGGGATCACATGCAGCTAGGCGACCTGCGGCAACACAAGCTGTAGTACCACCTGCACACAAAACACTATGTTATGAGATGGGCGACTACAAATGATGCTACTAACCTCCAGCAAAAATGATATCAAATTCTGTTGAGAATGGTGGAAGAGACATTTAGAGTTGTTGAAGTCACTTGTTATGTGCTTTATATCCGCGTCCGCAGGTCACCTTGAGTCGTTATATGTCACCCCGAAACACCACTCAACGGTGTAGGTTCCGCACACTGTTGTTGCACTGCTGAATTAAAATCGGATCATAGTGAGACAAGTCATTATCGTGACGTGGCAATGGTAGGGAATCCGATCATTGAATACCCCTGCAAATACCATATCATGATAATGGTAACTTGCAAACAAGTCCCTACAAGCCCAGCCTGAGCGAATGTAATAATAGCCGCTTGCCAAGATCAAACTGAGTTGAGATAACACATCGGGGATCCGAATATTTAAGACTGGTTTGAATGTCGTGCGAAATGTCAAGATAATACTTAATATTTAGGTTGTCGTCTTAGCGGATGTAAAATTTCAAATGTTAAAGAGGTCTTGCACGACAAGAGAAATATAAAGTATCAGCGAACATTTTCTTACTGTCTGAATGTCAATGACAATAAGAAATATAAATATATCTTTAATGCTGGCATAAACTTCGAAATGAAACTTCACATTTAAGACTCGAAAAAACTTCAATTTTAGCACGTGACTGAACATCTGCTCATGTATGAAGTTTAGACCGTCGTTTAGACGGGCGTTAAAATTCAAAATACCCCCCTGACAATAAAATGTGAAAATAAATCATCAAGTTTTATCTCTAGATAAAACCGATCGCCCGACGATCGCCCACTCACGGCTGAATCATCGCCCACTTACAACGTCATCGCCCACTTGAGTTTGAGATGCTAAATATTAGGGGACTAGATGATAAGTTATAGACACAAGCGATGCCTTTCGGTTAGAAACACGCATTAACGCACTCTTATTCAAACGACGGGGTGGACAGCTTATATATTGTAAATGTACGCGAAACTATGTAGTAGAGTGAAATTGAAAATCAATCCTGTTTGACAGTAGTTAGACACCGGTGATTTCTCGAGGTGAATTGTACTTACGCGAGATAGAGATAGTATGACTACAGTATCACTCGAAACTGCCCATCGAGCAAAGTGACTAACAACCCAGGATACCTTGACATTTTCCAAATGACTACTTGAGCTTGACGAGTACATTTTGGCGGGAAAATGAGGATACATAGCAAATGGATCAATGGACTGATTGTGACGCGGGAGGAGCTTGTGGACAGCAAACACCAGTTCACCCGTGGGTGTAGCATAGATATGTTGGATACTGCCGGGGACAGGAGACGATAAGCGGTCACCCTGAGAATAATAAAAAACTTGACTATTCCCGACGTGAGTAGAGGCTCTGCTATAGACAATCCCGTTGAATTTTAGTCGTGCGTGTAATATTGCTGTGCGTCGTTTGATAAGCGCAAACAAGGCTTCAGGAACAGCCACAGCTACAGCGGAGGAAGGAGCCTGTAAACTGTCGTCCAAAGGATCTTCAGCAAGTTCTTCACCAAGAGTTCCAGCGCTCTTGGGAGCATACGTGCTGTCAAACAGAAATTTGCACTCTTGAATAGCCGGCGAACAGTCAGGTCGACTGAGCCAACGGTGAAGTTTTGAAGTTTTGATGAACAAGTATAACATGGTAGTTTCCGACTCGCCTTGAAAAGTCAGTCCCGCTATTACACTGGTGTTCCGTAAAAACTCACCAGTCTTATGATTTACTGGAAGACGCTGAAGTATTCCAATCAAACGTTTGAAAGGAAAGCACCACCAAGAGTGGGCCGGGCCAAATAGGAGTAGAAAGTCGTATATGTGGAAGGCAGCGTGGTGATTTGGACGCAGAGCGATGTTAGGGTATATCTTCTTCAAATTTCCAACATAAAGCGCAATGTGAGAGCAATACGCGTGTGCTCTCTCTACAGTCGTTGTTCGGGCGCACATGAGATACACCACGCAAACAAGTTCCATAGTATGGTCGAGAACAGCTCTAAGGTGAGTGCCGACTTCATCGGAAGGATGCGAGGTACTGGCCCCCCACAAGCTCACGAGGGCAATAGGAATGTAGACGGTGATTAGAGAGCGCCATTCGTCTGCTTTCATCGTCCCAGCAGATGCGCTTCCGAAATCGCTTGGGACTGAAGTAAACCAAGATGGAATGGTTATTTGTTGGATGACATCTCGGACACGATGAAGGGCATCTAGAGAACCAAGCTGAAGCTCCTTCTCAGGAGCAGCAAAAGGTTTTCCACAGTGCTGAGAACAAACATAAAAAAGTCGCAACAAAGTAGACATATTAAGAACTTACCCATTCCACGAGAGCTTTGACGTAGTCGATTTTGAACAATCTACTAGATTTCTGGGGAGCGCATCGCAAGGCCTCGCAAACAAACTTGAGAGGTCCCGTATTCTTGCGAAACAGCGATTTTTTTAGGTTATCCAGATTTTCGTCATCGGACGACAACTGGGAAACAAGAAGGGTGCATATAGCAGCGACCTGAGTCATTTCCTTCGAAGTCATCCCCAGAGGCATATCGCCTAAGTCGCATGAAAAGGCCGGAGGGGGTAAAGTCAATGAAGATGAAGTGGTTGCTGTAGTCAAACCGAGAAGGGTACGAGAGTGATGCTGGACTAAACCTTCCAATATACAATGCATCGGGTCGACAACAAGCTGGCGTGAGGGATCCCAGTATGGCAAACGCCACATCTCTGAATAGCGCACACTGTGAGCTTTGAATAGTTTCTCTCGTTCGGAGGTTGTCGCAGCGTCCCTCCACCGCTCAGCGAACTTCCGGAGTTCATCTTTATCACGAGGTTTCCAGCTTTCGAAGTCCACTCTACCGTACGTGGTCTTATGGTAGCAATTGCACGCGCTACAATAAAAATGGCTACTGGTTCCAGCTAAAGAAGCAAGATGACGAGCGGCAGGAAGATCACAAACTGCCAAAACAATAGCGCTGCGAGCGAGCCGGCCAGTGGGAAAACAAGCAGTCTTGGAAAAATTGATGCCGCGCTCCCATGAGTCTACCATGTCATCAATAAGTGGCCGGATGTAGTGATTGAGATGCTCGAGGGACGGCTGTTTCGGACCTGGGATGATTCCTGCAAGATACATGTTTTCGGGCTTATACCTGATATCCAATGGTAGATTCAAGCATGCCATAGAGATGATGCCAGAGGATTTGTTGGCACCACGCAAATTCATGCCCTCCGGATTGAAGAAGTCCACGAAAAGGGCGAAAGCATAGCGCCCTTCATCTCCTCTATCAATAAAAAGTGAACCTGGGTCTGGGCCACAAAATTGACGGAGAAACTGAGCCTCGAATGCGTGTTTCATCAAAGGCGGATGGGGGGAATTGATCGAGTCTTGCAAATCGTCGCAGGCTTGATCCATCGCCCCCTCAATATCTGCACGGGAGAGGAGACCGGCGAGGTAGTCTTTAAAATCGTGGTAAATGAATGTCTTCTTCGGTCGCACTACTCCATCAGGGCCAGGGCTGAGCAATGACTCGCCACATTCGGCCTCTGGCGTGGGGTGGTGTGTGCAACGTTCAGGATATGTAGGAATAGTTGAGCCGTCTGCATGATGTGGGCTGTAAGTGCAGTGACAACTGGGGCAGACTGCATAGACGACAGTTTTCTCAGTGAGATGGAATCTTGAGAGTGTGGTGTTGAAACTCTTTGGAATTTGCTTGAGCACATTTTGATGGGAAGAGCTGAGGCTACCATCCGATCTCCGGAAAGCGAGGAATAACATGATTGAAATAAGTCCCAAGAGGAAATCACAGGCTCGCTTGCTGACCCCCATGATGACTTTACATGCCACAGTGATGAATAAGGCGACCTGTGCGATTTCATCACACTGATCCAGCGGAAAATCATGGTGAACATCTATTGACTATTCAGGACACGATCACGATGAAGATAATCGACTCTGACTGGTATCAAATTCGACTGCTGCACGTAAGTCCATTTCGGGAGGCTTTTGACTGTTGAACTGAGCTTCTAAGCCATCTATCTCCAACATAATTGCCCTCTTCCGTGTGACCACAAGGTCTGCTTTTCGTTTGACGGACTCCACAGCTGTGCGAAGCAATAGTAGCTCGCGACCAACATCATTGGAATTACCCGCAAGTAACAACCGAAAGCACTGCTGAACGCGGAACTCTATGTTATCGAGGACCCTCAAGGCCTTCACAGTTGGCCGATGTATGTTCTTTTGGGAGACGTCGCCAGAAATAGCGACTCTGGGTTCACGGGCAACAAAATGATCTAGCAAAGTGAGTTGCTCAAGATCATCCACGAGAGCCATAATAGATAATGGTGGAGTGGGGTTGGGGTGAGAAACAGGCGGTTTGTTGTCGATAAGAGCAAGTGTGTCCAGCTGTGAGACTAACAAATCTGTGATGGTGTTTGTGTGGGGAGAGCCAGCAGCAGCACGTTCTGCTTGGGTACGTTTGGTGCATTGTAAATGTGCAGCCATAAGACGTTCTGCAATGAGTACCCCCTTAGGGGTGCCATCCTCAGCATGATCACCGGTTTCGATGCATTCCTCACAGAAGCACTGTTTGAACAGTGAGCGAGACACAGGCATGAAGAGCGGGGCGAATAGCAACGACAGTATGTACCGTCGTTTCTATGAATTGATGGGAGTGAATTGGAGAGCAAGAACGACTGCGTAGGCAAGCTTTTGAGTCAGACGAACAACAACAATAAAAGAAACAACTCGCAATTTCCAGTAATGAAATAACAAGACAGCAGTAAGCCTTGTACGAAAATATGACGTTCATTACAAGAACTACCAAACAGATATAACTCTGTTGTCAGGGAGAGCTGGCGGCGACCTGAGCTTGGTGTGGACTGATCGTTGGCAAAGAACGCCGGGCGGGAAGGGCTGCCATGGACGTCAAACCAGGAAGCGATGGATGTGTGACTTAGAATTAGGACGTTGGCTGGTGGCGATGAACGGGCACGACCGTACATACAGTCATGCCCTGGAGAAGGTCGTGAAAGGTCGCTGCGACGAGACGTCTGGTGACGATGAAAGTAGAGAACACCAGGCACGACCGTACATACAGTCATGCCCTGGAAGAAGGTGAGGAAGGGTTGTTGTCGACAAGGAGAATGGGAGGCTCAACAGTACAAACCGTCGAACCTCCTAGAGTAATAGTTACTAAGTTCCATAGGACTTAGAACTTTGGCAACGAAAGCGCCCAACAATCACAAACACCCATAGTAGGAAATTGTTACATAACATTGACATTGACTGCTTGACAGTTTTGAACTTTGTACTCTGCTCATCGTCCCCATCCTCGGAGCACGACAGTATGTACTGTCGTGCTTCATTGAGTTCATCCTTTGTACTTTCGAGCTGCTCATTGTCCCCATCCTCGAAGCACGACAGTATGTACTGTCGTGCTCATCGAGTTCATTGTTCCTATCTTCGGAGCAACGGTATGTACTGTCGTGTCTCCTATTCCATTACCACCCACCACCTCGCCAACTCCATCCTTTTTCGCGGAATGATCAAGCCATCAACTCCAGGTCATCCGCCTTCGCTTACTGCAATCCTTTAGATCACGCTGGCCCGTTAGTCAGGTAAGCCCATTTGTTGACAGATCCAACCATTAATCAACCAACATGTCCAGCCATCAACACACGTCATCCCCTCCACCGTACATACAGTGGA
>NW_024537784.1:0-41262 GCF_016628075.1 Suillus paluster | reverse complement strand
ACATCCTCCAAAACCGATGGTTTTTCCTTACCAATGCCAACAAATGTCAGACCATCTGACCCAATGGCATCAGCAACATCATTCACTTGGATTTGATTGGGATTCATTTTGATGCACATTGAGCTACAGGATTCTGTTTTGTGGTGGTAGTATTGAGGGCAGTCAAGTGAACCAAGGTATTGCCTTCATCCGCAGCAGTGTGTGATGGCTCTGTTATCACACCAGACTTGGCAACAGGTCTTGCTTTCGGTTTGGCCTTGGGTTTGACAGTGCTTGTGGGTGCAATGGTGGGGGTGGACCCCATGGCGGGATTGTGTTTGGCTTTGGCAGCTGGGGGCTTCAACTTAAATTTGCGCTTAGCCTTAGCAAGACCAGCACCAGCATGAGCATCAGCAAGATCCTGTGTGCGCTCATTTGGAGAAGGAGGATTTGCTGCTGGAAGAATGGACAACTGACAAGTGAACTGAGGAAGGGCCTCATCCTGCTCAGTCATGGTGGTGCTGCGCTCAGCAGAGATCAGAGAGCTCAAGAAGGAGGACAGGCTTTGCATCTCCCACCCCTGTGAATCAGAATTGGCGAGATTCCACATGGATGTGTCATACCGCATGTCATAGCATCCCCCAATAGTGCTGCCGGTGTCAGTGAATGAGGGCGCTGATGAGCCGAATGTGGGGGGAAATGAGTTCTGCGTGGTGTTATCGCTACAAAAATAACCCATTGCCATAAGATCAGCATGGGAAAAAGACGACTCGAGCGCCTCAATTGTACCAGGCACACTGGGTTGCAGCACGCTAATTGGATTGGGAGGTATGGTGGCAATGTTGTGCCATGCATGTTTGATCGATGCATCAGGCTGGGCCTGTTTGAACGATGCATCAGGTTGGGCCTGTGTCTGCAAAGTGTTAGATTACATAGGGAGAATAATGAAAAGTCCTTACCTCGGAGTAGAATGCAGATTGGTTAAGTTCACCAAGTGGTGATGCATCACTGATGCTCGCTTCGGTGTTACCAAAGCCTGTCATTGATGCATCACTGATTCCAGTTGTCATATACCAGATCCGACCGCTCCGATACTGATATCCGCTCCGCTTTCCGACCCTCTCCGCTCTGTTCTATCACAAAACCTGCATTCCACCCTACGCTTCTGCTCAACTGCTCAATCAGTCCCCTTCCATAAACCTCTCCATTCCACTGGATCCCTTTCCCCTTTTAGACATATACTTTCCCCTTCGGTACATAGACTCTTACTCCCGGATCACCGGTAATTCCTATTACCGCCCGATCGCTGATCTGATGCGTACATATTGATATCTGCTCTGACTTATGTCTTTGCCTATGTAAAGTACTTACAAACTATATCCTTGGTATATAGCTTTACTACATAGTTATCCTGATCACTGCCTCACATAGAAGTATATAACATATCCTGTACTTAGATATTTTTCCTTAGTCTTAATATCACTTGTCTTCTCGCAGTTACCTCTTGTGGGAATTCTCAGTAGGACCTTGCCTCCTCTGGACACAAGTCTCAACTTGTTGTCACCTCCGACCCTCCAACCCTCCGCTCCAACTTAGAGCCGTGCTCTAAGTCTTTCCCTTGTTACCCTGCCCCTATCAATATCCTCCTATCACCCCTTTTCCTTTATCTACATTATCCTTCCGTCATCTCCGCTCCTATCAAATATCCCCCTGGTTTCTACCCACCCTCCGCATCGTTCCCTGCCTTCTCTGCTCCGCTCCTAGTCGGTCCACCGCTAGCAGCTCTTACTTCCCGACCCTCAAAGCAGACCTAAGCGGTCCACTCGTCCTATTGTCGGACAACGTCGGATCCGCTCCAAATTTGGGGCATGTACTTGGCTAAGGGTGCAGCGCAAGAGCTGAAGCCAAGCCCCGACCCCTCTGCCTCTTGAGCCGGCACGGTACCTAACACCGGTTGAGGAACTTGCAAAGCCTGTTATTGATTTGTCCTTTGTTGTTCTCTTCACCCATCCTCTGCACTTTCTTCTGCATTCTCGGGTTCTTTGCTGTTGTTCCATCCTTCGAGCTCCTTAGTCTCATTGTCGTCTCCGACATCTGGCAGCAGTGGGTTGCACTTGTTTGGAGCTGATTGTTAAGTCTTAGGGTGAGCCTATAGTGACTCGGACAACAAAGATTAGCTTACGGAATATCAATTCAGCATATTGCTGGTATGCGGCAAGGAAGGTGTTGTCCTTGTCAGGGCATAATTGAGAAAAATTACTCCCAGCAGGGGTTTCCGATGGATGGCACCTTAGTAAGGTGAGCTCAATAGTCATATTTATGGTTTGGTGCACTTACGATAAAGTAACAATGTCCCAATTCTGCCTCGGGTCTGGTCCAGCGCATGTGAAGGAGACTATAAATTGAGTCTTTTTCTTGATGAGGCATGCAAAGTGCTGGCATATGATTGGTAAATCATCGATACCTCTATAGGTCGTGTGAGTAACATCAAAATCATAATCATTAACTGGTGCTTACTTCATAATGGCATCAGTGTCGGTCTCGTCATTGTCATTGGCTTCTTCATCTAGCACATCCTTCTTTACCTTTTTCTGCTTGTTGTACTTCTCTCTGACCTCCTTCTTGACCTCATCTGACTCATCTTCCAGGAGCTCTTTGCAAAACTTTCGGCCCAACGCCATGCGGTGACCAGCTGTAGCTACATTGCCTGCCTCTTGCTCAGCTGCAACTAGCAGTTTGATCCTTTCATCATAGACCATGTCCATGTAGATTTCTTCGACAGATTTTGCACGCGACTTTGGTAGCAGTGTGGTTTCAAAGACGGAGATTTCCTTCTTTAAGCCACAATTTTTCTTGGACACATTTGTCTGCCAATGAAACCAGGTCTGCAATTGCTACCAGGGTTTTGCTTTAGCGGTCAAAAATAGTCAAAAAGTTCGACAACTTACAACTTTACATGCCTTTTTGGCAGCATGTTCTGCAGCTCGTTGCTCTTTTGTTAGTGTTGTTTCAATGGGGAGATCAGGGAAGAGGGTGGCTTGCTCAGACCATCTTTTAAACCAGTAAAGATGAGCCTTAGGCCAGAAGTGCGTGTAGTCCTTGTCCTCAGCATGCAGTACAGTATACTCCGGCAACTGTTGTTGGAGCCATTCATACTGTTCCTTAGTAGTCCACTGAGCTGCTGGCATCTGCCATAGGATTTTCAGTCATATACTGTGTTAATAGTGTCGCCATCATACCTTTGTTTTCCTGCACACAATGATAGACGAGTGTGCCCCTTTACCAACATCTATGCCTGTCCTTATATCATTCCACTGGCTTCAGATCAGGGCTCGTTCCGAATCAATATTGGTGAATGAAAAAGGAGGCTAATTTAGCTAGAAATGACTTACTACAAGATCCGATTGCAGGACGATCAAAACAAAAATGGTGGTACCGGCACTGGTCTGTCTCTGGTGGATCGGGTAATGAGGATACCAAACTGATTTGAGTGAGGTTAGTTTAGCTAGTAATGACTTACTACCAGATCTGATCGCAAGACAATCCAAATGGAAATGGTGACACCGACACCAGTTTGTGTTTCTAGCGCCAGTCCGTGTCTCTGGTGGATCTAATCACTCATTACAATAAGGAGCGTGACACCGATCTTGTTTGATCAAAGTGAGCTTGGATGGATGATGTGCACAGAATAGTGGCTTTACCTTTGCGTGACCGCAATATGTTGACCAGGGCATACACTGAATGGAAATGTATACCGACTGGTTCAAAGTAAAGTGCAATAAGGAGTGCAACACCAATCTGGTTTGATCAAAGTGAGCTCAGACGAATCATGGGAATGGAAGAGTGGCTTTACCTTTTGTTAACTGGGGCATATGCTGAAAGGAAATGTCATTCAAAGAAGGAATGCTGAAAGATGGTGTTTACTGCCAACCAATGCCATAGGAAAAGAGTGTTGAATCATCCCACAGGCGATCTTGCTTGTGGGTGAGCTTATAGTACACTTACATAGAGTGTCACGAAACAAATAAGCACAGAATATTGCATTGGGCAAGGACAGACTCACCTGGATATTGAACATCAGAATTCAGCATGTGCGTGAACCACTACTTTGCAATAAGTACATTTGTCATATTGGCCAGCTACTAGAGACTCACCTGGACCACATTGGAAGTTGGCAGATGCTGGTACCAGTCCAATGCAGTGTGCAAAAACATGAGTGAGGCAGTAGTTATTGAATGATCAGTACTATAGTTCCAACATGTGCACGGTTGAGTGATTGGAATGAGCCTAAAGCAGCAGTGCAATTATAGCTAAGGTCTAAGACTCAGCTTGTGATTTACTCCAATCTAGCTATTATTTAGATCATTATGCAAGTTAGAACCCCCGCAGACATACTCTGAGTATCTGACTAGTACTATACAATTGATTTTTAGTGAGACACAACTACTGATCATTGGATATCAAGCATCAAGTCGTAAATCTCCCAAAGTTAATGATGTGGCTAGCGGTGTTCTTGCTTTGGATTACAACTTTGTAAGTTATTCCATGCATCACATTTGATGCCGACTGGAACGTCCTTGCTTTCAGCCCAAACGACCAAGACTGGAACACTGTGACGGGCACCCAAGACACCTGGTCCAGCAGTCAGTTTCTTGTCGTTGCAAGATCTAGAGGCCTAACATGAGCCTGTTTATGCAGGCACTACAACCACAGACATCACAGTGTCCAACCGACCGTAGTATTTTTCTTCACCCATGCATTGCACTTACACTTATCTCTCACAGGCCATTTGATATGGCTAAGACTACATCCTACCTCTTACAGGCAAGCACAGTTGTAGCTTTTGACGTATGCCAACACTGTCTATGCAATAAACACTGAGCCAACATGATCTATGCGACCAACGCCGACACTACATGCTACCTCTCGCAGACTAATGAGCCAGAACAACAGTGAAATCCTCAATTTCACCTGCAAGAATGTCAGCTCTGCAACTCCCAGAAATCAAAATATGTAACTGGTTTAGTTGGTACGTTTAAAATCCAGCCGCCATTTTGGCCTCTAATATGAACATCGGTACTGTATCCACCAATAGATCAAGCTGTAAAATCAATATGCAAAATACTAGTATGGAATCCTCAGGACGTCCCTTTCGATTTTTTGACATCATCTTGTCCGGCTGTGGCTCCCCTCCACCGACTCCATTCTTGCATCTCTTCCCAACATTTCACTCCACAGGCATAATACTCAACTCCTCTCTCCCATATCTCCAACAACATAACCATCTCCCACACCCACCCCATGCATCAATCTGTGCGATCAATGCTGACTCCAGCGTGGACATTTTCATCATTCACTGTGCATACTGTAATCTTATCACTAAAGGAGACTCGTGATATCAATGTCTCGCAGTAATCATAATGATGTATTGGTGATGCATCTGGTGACTCATGCTGTCTGCAATCTCTGCACTGGAAATCAAATTTCAATACTGGTACCCCGTCGGTTTGAAACCCTTGATGAGTACATCATATCACCGTTTTAAGTCTAATCAAGTTTACTAGACACTGCTACCATATATATGACATCAATGTTAATACCTCATTATCCAGGGTGAGTGGTCCACTATATCATCAATGGCGGTTCATAAGGCCAACTCAAAAATCATTGCACATACCAGTCTCCTCTAGAACTTCGCGTTAACCACCACTAATATGACACCAATGTCAACGCTCATGACCCAGGGTGAGTAGTTTGCTTTGTTAATGGATGTGCTTCTCAGGCTAATCCAAAAACTACAGCGCCTTTCAGTTTCCCCACTCCCAGGATACCTCTCAATGCACAATCCACTGATCCTCTTTGGCTCAGCATTACTATGACACCCTACATGGCCGAACCAGAGGAGTTTGTGACTGTGTACGAGGGCAGTATAGAGTTTGAGGAGGCTGCAAATGCTATGGTGGATGAGTGCTTTTTATATCTGTATCAAGGAATATTCTATAATATGCCTGCCCAGCGTGATCTAAAACCCCCTTTTTATTGTGTTACTCAGGGCCGCTACATTGGAGTGTTTCCGGCATATCTCTGGTGAGTTTTCATGGTTTCATTGACATTTTTTATACTTAACACCTGCCATAGGCATGATGTAAAAATTGAGCTGTGGACACCAGGCAATTATGTTGCTACCTTCTTTGCAGTTCAGTCACTTGTTCTGGGAGAACAGAAGGTTCATCGTGCCATCATACATAGGCTTGCAGCAAGCAGGTGACACACTAGTAGGTTCAACACCATACTTCATTTGGTAGCATTTGCTGACATCTCGTCAGCTTTAGAGTTATGTGGGCATTGCCCAGTCTGTGGTTGGGACTAGTTATGGGAGGATGTTGTACTACGAGAATGCCAAGTACTAGTTGTTTTGAGAATAACGCATTAACATGTTTGAGTTCATGGTACCCTGTTATTCACTCGGACCTTACTTGGTTCATTTGAGTCACTTCGAACCCCAGACACTACTCAGCTTAATATTGTAGTCATCACTGAGTGTGCACATGATCTCTCATCCTTCAGCTTTCATCTGTTCCTTCATTGATACTTCGCACTGTGTTCATTACCATTCTCATGGCTGACATGCACTTCCTTTTGCTGACATGGCATTTGATCGAATGTATATATACAATCTAAGTACCACTCCTCGAAGCTAGGCTAATCATTCAAGAAACTTCTACAGTACTGAACTCACAAGTGCAGTGATACAGTTGTGTACAGTATGCTGTGGCCACATACATGGCTCCGATGCTCCTCTGATGAACGGTACTGGCGATGCACAATAGGTATAAGTGGAATCCCGATCGTGAGTGCCGATGGGCCGTGATGCGCGAACATCGATGCTCTGATCTAAGAGCCTAAGTCAGTGGTCGCAAACACTCCTCCAAAACCAAACAATACCTCGTCCATGCGCACGCCTGCCCTGCACAGAAAATCATTGTTGACACAACAAGAGCCTTCGACTCATCAGCGACACAACACAACCTGCAACCAATTCTGTGTGAACAAGGTCGCACCAAAAAAAACAATGGATACCAGGAAGGGAGCATGTACCTGTTTGAAATGAACGAGAGCATACTCCACCAATCAGCCTTGGGGCAATACAGCCAAACCAGGCATCATGGGGAGGGTGTTTGAGAAATGAACGAGAGCGTACTCCACCAATTGGCCTTGGGGCAATACAGCCAAACCAGGTGTCATGGGAGGGTGTTTGAAAAGAATGTGGAGGAAGGGAGATGTGATACGGCCTTGGGGCAATATGTATGTCAACATCTACAAATACACAAGTACAGGTGCTCGAGGTCCGGGCTTCCATACTTCTCCCAGGTTTCAACAATGAATGTCTACAGACCCTCCTTGTGCCAGGGCATCTTCAATTCAGACTATTGTATGCACTCAGGCAACATCCACAGCACTGAAGAACTTGCAGAAATGGAAGAAGAAACCCAAGCTCAATTTTTACCGCTCAGTCACCTCAGTGCCTTCCCGCCAGCATACCCAATATGAGGTTCATAAAGATGGGTCCATCAGCTATAAGCTGAAGCGTCTTCAACCTCCCAAGAATGCTAAATCAACTGTCAATAATCTTACTCTAACTCGTACTGCACCGACTCTGCATGATGTGCCGTTTTCAATTCCTGAGCCATTTGATGATCTCCCACTCAAAGTATCATTAGACTTTTTAGGCCAACAAAAAAGAAATCGAGCAGCGGGTGTATGTATACTACAATATTCTGAGTCCTCTGGCTTTTTCCTTACCATAGTTATTTAGGATTATCCTTTGTTGATGCGGTTGAAGCATCAAGAATTATTCCTTCGCGAAATAATCCATCTCAAAGGAAGATGTAGTCAAGCCAGTGCTCAGTCTTGCTTGGAATGTGATCATCCCAGCCTGGAGTACCGGTGTGAGGACTGCCTAGGGTCAGAGCTCTATTGCTCAACTTGCATCTTGTTGGCCCATGTGAGCCACCCACTTCATTGATTGTAGGTACGGTTTCATATTTGATTGGGAGAGTAGGACATAAAACTAATATATCATATCAACACAGAGGTGGAACGGTCAATATTTCGAGCGAATCTCACTGAAAACCCTGGGCCTTCACATCCAGCTTGGCCACACCACTGGCCAGGAATGTCTCAATCCTTGTTGTGCATTTAACAATGATTTTGTCATTATCGACACCCACGGTATACACGAAGTGGCCCTTGACTTCTGTGATTGTGCAACAGCCGAAAGCCACATGCAGCTGCTTCAAATATCTTGGTTTCCTTCGACAACATCAGATCCAAAAACCGCTGCAACATTCCGCGTTCTCGAGCAGTATCACCTACTCTCATTTGAGTCAAAAGTATCTACATATGATTTTTATCACACGCTCAGGCGGATGTCTGATAACACTGGCCTACTTCCCGTCAAGGTAAATTCATATTTTCAAGTACCCTTGAAGTTACTCCAGCTTCCCTACAGGATCGATATGAGTCGTTTTTGTGAATGATATGCGAGTGGCGCCATTTGAAGATACTTAAGCGTTCGGGGCGAGGTCATGACCCTAGTGGTATAGATGGGACAGCTGAGGGCGAATGTGCCGTATTGTGCCCAGCATGCCCACACCCAGGGAAGAACCTTCCAGCTGATTGGAAAGATGCCCCTCGACAGTGAGTTTAGAGCGAGCTTCAGTCCGGAGTAGAATTATTGCTAATATAGGTATTGTTAGGTGGTTATATGGATTATTCCTCGCCATTGATGCGAATTTCTGCTTAAAATGCAAGGCTGTCTCCAATGACAATGTTGACCCAAGCCTGAGTCGTGGCTGGGGTTATTTCATGGAGGAAGAGGCTTATAAAGGCTTCTTGCATAGCAGTGCGGACAGCATCCAAGAGGTTAGTTGGTTTTATTTATGCTTTTTGTATATTCACTATTTTTTGCAGAAATCAACATGTTCAAGTCACACCGCTGTCAACATGGCCGATACAAAATCTAACCACGGACTCGCCATTACCGGTTTAGGTACCGTCGACTGTGCTCACCACAATATGAAAAGGCCCAATGCAGTGGGGGATCTCCAAAAGGGTGAAAGGTAAATTGTCATTTGCATTCCACAGTTGGCAATCTAATGTGGGCATGTAGATATATTAACATGGATTATTTGTTCTTTTCAACACTTCGTCATACCATACTCGACACTCTCAACATATCCTATGATATCGCGTGCCAGTGGCACAAAAAATTATGGCACTGTATGAGTGCCTTTCCATTGTCAATGCACCTCTCACATACCGTCAAGACTGTCTCATTTTTTGTGCCGAAGTTCCACTTACCTGCTCATATTGAGCAGTGCCAAACCTCCTTCTCATTCAATTTCAAGAGCAGGGTAGGAAGGACCAATGGAGAAGCACCAGAACATGGCTGGGCCAACATTAACCCTGTCGCTTCAAGCACAAAAGAAATGGGTCCCGGTGCACAGCAAGAAACCCTTGATGACTACTTTGGAGACTCAAATTGGAAAAAGGTTGTTGGACTTGGTGTGTTTATTTTTGTCAAAATAATACATTAATTTACATTTTATCAGGTAGTACTATGCTTCGAAAAATGAAGGATGCGTTGCCAGAGCAAGAGAACCATTGTGAAGCATTCGAGGACCTTAATGACGGCTTGCGAGGCGAATATGGTGCCACCCTTGAACAGTGGAGAGAACAGGTGGAGGCTTGGGAGCATGACGCTGCGCAGCCCAATCCCTTCGAACAAAAGGCAGAAAGTAAGTATGAGATCATGATGGTAATACTTATGTGCTCATCTTGATCCTCTGTATATCACAGGTATCACTATGGCTTCTGTACGACTGGAGCTGGCTAGGGAGGACCAGGTTGACCTTCAAACAGGGACTTACCTTGCCCTACACAAGGACTGCACTCCTAGTGTATTGATCAGTACTGGCTTAGAACTCGAGGAGCAGCAGTGAGTGTCCCAACCATTGCTTATCAGACCTCATTCCTACTTTGATAGATGGCGAATGAAAGCAGACAGAGCTGGCCTTGGAGTTCATGCAACGGACAATCAAGAAGGAAAGATGCTTCAGCGAAGCAACACTCTCCAATGGAGGATCGATGCCTGGGCGAAGATGCAGGAACTATACATGCTGTTTCTCACTGCACTACGTGCGAGTGAGAGCTCAGTATCTAACAATGTGGCCGCTGCACCAGAATCAATCAAGCTCTGCCTGCCATCCCATATCAGCAGGACCGTGCCTTGTGACACCCGTCTCCAAGCCATCGAATGGAAGTTGCGGTATGGGCAAGCTCACAATGCACTCTGCTCTCTACATTTGAACTTACGCGCTCAGACTGCAATCCTCAAGTATAAAGACCGGCACCTTTGTGGACAAGGAGCAAACACACAGGCACAGAATACATTGAAAGCCATTGAAGCAAGGATCGAGGCCGCTGCCAGCACTTACGAGCATGCACATAAATCCCTCATTGTTCTTGCACCACGAGTGAATCAGACCCAGTCTGGGTGGCACTCATCACTGCGGCCGCTAGACTGAGCTGACATCCGCTTGATGACAGACATAATATGGGGAGAATTGGAGGGAACAAGAAAGCTGTCATGGATCTGGAGTATGTGGGGAGCGGCTCTGAACAAGATGGACAAGGACAATACCTTGGAAGGTAGGCAGCTCTTCATTTTTGCTTCCTAGTCAGGCTCATGGTCAATCAGATATGCAAATAGAATGGTGCAAAGCCAGGGCACAGGCGATGCGCTGGGCAGAAGATGTGGAGTTGTTGAAGGAGGAGATGCGAAGGGTTCTGCAATTTTTGAATGGGATGCCCAGCGCTGGGATGAGCAGAGCCTGGGAAACGCACTACAAGACACAGACACAGACAAGCGCAAGGGACAGACGGTGTATGCCAAACGTCAAGCTGTTTTACGTCGAATTCTTGTGGAGTCCTTCAAGACCAGCTGGGCTGACACCCTGGCTCTGGTGAACACATTCAAAGACATGGACTTAGATAGTACATAAACCTTTGTTATAGTTTCGGTCACCCAATACATGTTAGCAAGAGTAAAATTGGTATCATTTGCAGGCAGGAAACAGTGGGAGGGCGGAAAACAGCAGGAGGGTGGGAAACAGCAGGAGGGCGGGAAACAGCAGGAGGGCGGGAAACAGCAGTAGGGGCACATGAACAAGCGAGGGCAGGTTGATGCATCACAGTAGCAAGGTGATGCATTGGTGCAAGGGTTGGGATGATGCATCGCAGTGCATCAATCTGGAGGACTGCACTGATGCATCATTGGAAGGTGGTACAATTGCACCAATGATGCATCAGTGGAGTGTTGCAGTTGCACTGTTTAATGCATCAGTATGACATGAACCTGTGTTCAGCTTGCCGCCTGGTGCAAGTGTGAGTACTCAGTAGCAGCTAGTGCCAGTAGTGGTGCATAAAGATAAATGTTTGTCCAAACCTACTTCTCTTTCAAACCTACTTCGGAACACAACATAACTTAATTAAATAAGTACCACAACGAAACTTGGAACAAAAACATATTGTCTCGCCTGCAGAATTCCCAGTGTAAAGAAGTCATCTCCCATGTTACACACTGCTGCTAGTGGACACATGCACGCGCTCCTGGAAAGCAATTGAGGTCATGGTGGTTGCTGCATCGGAGTCAGCCACGCGCCGCGCATTGTATTCTCGAACGCCAAGGATCAGGTGTGGTCCCAGCACAAACATCTCTGTGACCGAGAAAATTCAAGCAACACCAGCGAGAATCTGATTTTGCAAGGAATATGGGTCCTATGAAAATGATGAACTGCAGTTGCATGCAGAGGTCAATGATAGATCAACATACCACTGTGATTTTTGGAAGCATCAAAACCAGATTGAAGCTCGAAGCAGCAGCAAAGCTAAGTTAACACGTGTGAAGCTTCAGCGAAAAAGGACAACCACATTCACATTACGAGCTCACCTCGCAAAGTAGACCACTTGGGTTCTCATTAACACCGTGAAACAATCCCCAATAATCCCTCCTGCAGATGATTGTCTCAGTTCACGGAAATGTTTTACAGCAATACAGACTGCAAGCTACAGTACAAGGACCTCCCATACAATGGTGAGTATCCAAATTATGGTCACCAGAAGTTGGCCACTTTTCCTGTAGTCAATAGCACACTCATAGGTGGTGAAGAGAATGTACACCTCTGGTATTTGTCAATGGTCTTCAGTCTTTCATCCATGATTGAGCTTACCCCCTGAGGCATACCTATTTGTTATCTCGTTCATTGCTCCATTGGTGATAGTGACAGCTAGCAAGACGATAATGAGAAGTATCAACACTGTCCGGGATCGCTGATACATGGCATACAACCAAGCCATCATGATGACTTGCATGATATATCAGTAAACCAATATCACTGAGATTGCAGCTGGGTAGCTCATCACCTAGCATTGCAGGCGCGACGACATTTGTCCACTCTGTTGTGACAAATATGCTGAAGCCTGACAAATCGAGTTAGTGATCAGCCTCGGAGTATCACACACTCCTAACAGACTCACAACTGTGGTAGTCATTATATTGAATCAATGGGCGGGTCAAGAAGCTCACTCACCCCTACATGGGAGTACAGTTGATTAGTCGGGAATGGCAGGAACCAGGGCAGAATACTCACTGCATCTGTCATCGGGATGGTCGGAACTTGAGCTGCATGCCGTCGGTCAGAAGAAATAAGCATAGCATATGTGAGGAAACATACCCAGCATGCTGGTGCTGATTGTGAGAGACAACTGATTACCACAACACTGATTGCCTATCCTTGCAGACATACACAGCAAATAATATTCCAAGATAGCGCACCTAGAAAATTGAGTCAGCACAACTTGTCAACCACACTTATAAAACAAGCTCCTCACACTAAGATACATAATAGTCATCAGAGACCAGTGTTGCCTCTACCATGAATTAATTGTATTTTCTTGTTGTTCTTCTGGTGTGGGACTCTGCTTACCCAGATTAGTTCGACCTATAAAATCATTCATTCTTAGTGAGATGACTGTTTCAGGGACATCAATGTACCTCTTGTCCGAATGTTAGCACTGGTAATACCATAAGGATATCAGTGGTTTTTGAAGACTATTTTGCTCACCACAATCATACATCACCCCAGTGGAGGCGGCAACTGCGAAACCGCAGCCAAGATTAGATCAAGGTATCACCCTCATCATCCAACTGTCTCTCCACAAACCTGTAAAATAGCTGGAAATGAGACCCGAATTCATGACTGGCCACCAACTGGGATCATTTGAGATCACTGTCATACTGTTATAGGATGGGTGTGTGGGAGTAGTAAACTTTGTGGATGTATGATGATGGTGTTCGTGCTAGATGTACCACCATCCAGAGCTTTTATGGCCAAAATGAGCATCGCATATAGGGTGATATCCATCTCCAAACAATGTTACATTCTACCAGAAAAATCTGATTTGAACGAGATCAATGATGAATGAACTCACCTGTGCCATCCAGGCTGCTAACCCACGCTTGCGCAGCTGCCGTTCCCCTATCATTAGAATGTACTATGTCGTTAATTCACACACCCTCTCGAAAGATTCTTGCTGCATTTGCATCAGTTGAATTGTAGTTCATTAATTTGACACAGGCCTAATGGTGGGATCGGTTGATGATATGTCCTAGTACACCCGCCAAGAAGTCATCTCCGCCACATCCACAATATTGCCAATTTGCTGCTGAGTTTCATCAACTGACTTCGCTATGGACAGCTCCTGCATTCTTGGATTCGCTCCTCAGGGAACGTGGACCATGCAGAAATGGTTCTCTATGAGATGCGTGTGTGAGCTGATAATGATATCATCTATGTATTTGATATAGATTCCATTGACAGACAAATTGTTACCAGCCTGCAATTGGTTGAGTGCTTCGCTGTATGCCAAGCGATTAAGCATGATGATCAGGGCAGGATCTGGTAGGAGCATGGTTGCCAGCATGTGCAGCGAAGAGATCAGCCTCCGAAAACCAAAGTCCTTTGTCTAGAGAAATGGCATCAGCATGGCTAAGTCGCATAATCAAATCAACACAGGTCTTACAACCAGAAGGCCTCCAAACTCTTGCAGGCTCACAATCGCCATCCCAGCCTCCAATGACATGAACAATATCAGACGGTATCTGCAACCTTGAACCCAAAAAGGCTCTTGGCAACTTGTTTAGTCCTCAAGTCGATTAGATGGACAGATCTTCAAAAGATATATCAAGTCAAGAAGATCACGAGGTCCACTTTAACTCGCAAACCATCATCAAATACCAAAAACAGAACGATGGGCAAGGAACAAACTGACCCCATCAAACTACAAGACTGTGTAGGAAGCTGTCCTGGTGGGGGTCAGGAAGGAGATAACTGTGCCTGGACAAATCTTCCCTGAGGTCTCCGAGGGAAAGAAACCGGGTAAGACGATGTGATTATTCTTAAAGCTTGTCGTGCAACGAACTGGTCAACGTCAATATGGGAATGTCTCTTCATGGAATCGTTCTGGGAAGTTCGTAAAGGGATGGCGACGTAGAAACGGTCGGCTATCTCTGTCGGAAGAGCGTCCTGCCTAACATATCCTATGAGTCAAATCAGCGGAGATCTCAACAGCAATGACACTAAGGTTACTGGTGAGTCAATGCCTGATTGTCCGACGACTACGACAGTGGTCGGTGAACGCTGGATACGTATTGTGCGATTCACCAAGTCCTGAACAATATCATGCACAGAGCATCCTGCATCGACGACCGCAACTGTCCGCATGTTGTCACAACATGTAGATCTTTACTCGCTTGAATAGAGAATCGAACCGAGAAAGGAGTTCTACAGGCAGATGGTGTTAGCATCGACAGATAATCAAGGGATCCCGCCATACTTTACCTGGGATCTATGGCATAAATGGAAGTGCACCTCCCCGACATGCCCACCACACCCTGGCACATCAGCAAAACCCAAATGGGGTATGTGGCACTGCACATAGCCACACAGTGACACAGGGTTCACAGGGAAGTCCCCCCATGTGCAGCCGAGCCACAGCGTGTGCTTTGAATGTGTCATGCTGTGCAGTTCAGCACAGCTACTGTCAGACCATACAACCCTGCACAACACTGTAGCGCTGTGTGATGCTGTAGCGCTGTATGACACTGCGTAGTACAAACCTGCTATGTAGTGTTATACAGTGGTGTATGGTGTTTTGTAGCAGTACTTTTAATATAGCAATTATTCTGAATTTTCACGCGGATTAATACCAGTCAATGATGATTCTATTCAAATGATGCTGCAAAACATAGTAGTAGTAGTAGTGCTAGTAAGTATATAAAACTAATCCAAATCAACATCCCACTCAGAACAGCCTTCGTCACCTTTGTTAGTACCAAGGCCAGTGCTGTGTGTGTTCCTAACTCGATGGTCAATATACTGCTACTTTTGTTGAAAATCATGCAGAAAGACTTATATGCCTTCCAATGCCCAAGCTTTGAGCATTTGATGTAGTTTCGGTCCATGATACTCATCTCTGTTTGTGTGGTTGAACAATGTTGAAATGTGGTCATAGGCAGTCTCTGAATCCTCAATGGGTGTCTGCTTGGCGCCATTTACCTGGCCATATTTGCTGTAGATATAAATCATGTTACGAATCTTAGTAGGAATCAGTAAACGCGCTGTGAGTGAGCATGCTACAGGAAGACTCACGATAGTCCCAATGAGGAAGAGCACTGGGGGCGGAATAGTCTTCTGAAATTTGGTGAAATGTTTGAGTGATTTGGAACCGTTGTCATAAAATGACCTATGGCAAATGATGCGGACTGCAACATTCGCAAAGTTAGATGCACGACCCTACTAAATATTTAGAATTGATTATCAAACATGACTATGAACATACCTCAGCATCAGGATGGCTGCGCAAATACATTGCTTTCTTTAGCAAAGCGGTTGCCTTGAGTTTGACACTGTCAATTGTGTTCCCGCTGATGCCGAGTGCTAGATCATATGTGCGGTCTAGAAGTTTTGCCAGAGTGGCGGGTAGAACCCAACATTAGTTGCATCACGATTAGTAGCAGTACCCTTTGTTTTCTTGGTGCCATGGCGCTTCCCAGTATTCTCGACCTCATCAAGATCTTCCAAGTTGTCCTGCTGGTCATCGGGGTCATCACTTGACAGGGAGTTGCTCATGTGAGCACGCTTAGTCTTTGGGCAGCGACTTCGTATGCTGTTCAAATACAATGGGATTGAGAACGTGGCTGCCAGTTTGTCATGTGGTGAGCCTGGAAGACATCATAATTGATATTAGGCTGAAAAAGGTGTCAATACACATTGACAAAATGGGTGAGTGCTTACAACTACTGCTGGAGTGCCCAAATGACCCGGAGCTCATTGGTTAGTGCTCTGCAGGATCGCTTGCATTAGTGCCTGGGCTACGTTGATGTTCTGGTCTCTACCCTTCCTGCTAGTGGTGCAATCGTTCCAATGATCATGGTCCATGTCAGCCACTCCCGTGTCATCATAATCCTCGTCCTGCGAATGTGCACCTTGATCAGGTACTTGCGCAGGGTGTCTGACTTGGTTGTTGCTAGGGTAGGTTTGATTATTGTGGTCTGAGGGGTCTGGCATGATGTCATCACTCCTGTGAACATCCTGCTCCAAGTCATAGTCCATAATGTTATTATTGATGTCGTCTCCTGCAAAATCTCCATCCTCGTTAGACATGTCATCCTCTTCAACGTCCACTTCTTCATCATGATCTGCCTCTTTATTACCTTCTTCAGTTTCATCAACAAACATGTTCTGGCTAGTGGAACCAAAAGCGGGAGGAGTACGAGAAATGGTGCAATGGGGTGTTATGGTGGTCAATGGCTCACGCTGAACGGCAGAGTTGATGGGAATAGATGAGTGTGAGCGTTGGTCGCTGACAGACCGAGGAACTTTGTGAGAAACAGTACGAGTGTTGACAGATTGAGGGGCATTGTTACGTGAAACCTCTCAGACGAAATCTAGCGACACTAAACCCACAAGGGGTGTTCGAAGTGTGGCTTTCAGCGCTAGCCCAGCAAGGAGCTTGCCTGCACTAAGTCTGAGTAAGGGTTGAAGCCCTTACTTGCATAGAGTTGATTGGAGTTTCTCAAGGATACGATCCAAGAGACAGAGTTCAACTCAAGAGTATCGTCTCAAGAGAAGATGGTCCTGTGTACAGAGGGAGTTCTCTTAGATAAGAGAAGTTCAGACCCAACAACAAGTATCAGATGAGAACTGAGTAGATTCAAGTTAGAGAATCTGTCTATAGTACAAGTGAGATATATATACGTAAGGGTGGTATACCGGTGGAACGGTATGGGTACAGGGTAAGTGGAGGCAATACCAAGTCAGTGGTAAGGGTCAAGGATTGTGTGAGTCATAAGTAAAAAGGGGTAAGAAGTACCGGTTGAACGGTAAGGGTAAAGGGCATGGGGAATCCCCATCAATGAGAGAACCGAAACAGTGGGAAGGGCATAGGGTTCAGTAGAAGCCAGGGCTTCTCTGATCTAGGGGTAGAAGTGAGAGCTTCTCGCGTTTCAGAACAACAAGATCAAAAAGAAAGAGATAGAAATAGAATCATAACCATGGTTTGGGTCCAGACGAGTCCAAAGAATGAAATGATGCGTAATGCTCATGTTACTGTAACAGGCGTCATGAGAAACAACGGGGTGCTGGATGGCTGGAATTCTGATTCCATCAGCCTGAGTGTCACAAAGAGAGGTGCCATGAGAGATGCTGCAAGAAGCACCATGAGAGGTGCCACGAGAAGCACCGCGAGAAGCGCCACGAGAAGTACTGCAAGAAGCACCCTGAGAGGTACTGCGATCATGGACATAGGGCTGGGCAGGGGGTGTCGTTGAGTCAGGATGAAGTTCTGTTTGATGGGGCTGGAGCAGTTTGGAACTGACATATGCTGAGGGAATTGGACGATCCTGAAATCCAAACCTTCCTTGGTCCGTGACGTGTAGAGCAGGTGTGGGACTTGTGGCAGTGGGGCCTGACTCGGATGCCTCCTGCTGAATACTAGATATTAGTGCTGAGAAATGAACCAGACCAGGCGGGTACTTACTATCACACTCAAGTTCCTCTCAAGCTGGCGAGGTGCCGCTTTTCCTCTCCCCTTCTTCTTTGTCACTAGCGGAGCCATCACATTTTCGGGCTCATCAATGGGAACAATAACATTCCGAACCTTCGATTTGCCACTGGGTGCTCTGGCTGGAGTTTGGATGGCATTCCCAATCTTCTCTAGCTGGGAATTTCTTCCTCCAGCGCCAGCGCCAGGTCGGTTTGTACGGTGACAGGGAGCCTGAGGTTGGACTGATGTCGCTGGTTCATCGTTGTCGATGCCATCTGATTCGACAACTCGTTGCTTTTTCCATCGGCCCACTGGCATGGTAGCACATGACTAGATGAATGACAGAGAAATCAAACCTGCAAATCAAAGTTAAATGTGGCTGTATGATGGTTAATTACTAAGTAGTACATAGTGGTATCCAAGTCCAAGTCATACCGGCGCATTAACATTACATACCAAATTGCCAATCTAGTAGTACACTTCAGCAGCTGACTCGGATGTAGTACTAGTAGTTACCTCCATCCCTAGTACTCCCTACTCAATGACAGCCCACTGCCCTAACTGTTTAAAACAATTTAAGAGTGCTCAGGCAGTTTCGCAACACCTGAGCCAGCCCCTTACATCCTGCCTACGATGGATCGATCAGCTTGAGAGTGCAGTGCAAATTCTGCAAAACTCACAGTTGATGGACCCTCGTCATTCCAGAACACCGAGTCCTTTTCAAGATTCCCTAACGGATTTTCAAGTTCAAGTTGACAGTGGGGAAAAGGCGGATGCTCACTGCAGCATGAGTGACTTGGGCTATTCCTACGGTGATGACGGAGGCACGGTGGGCTTGGAGAATGACCTCCCAGGGTCCGTTGAAGAGCCTTTGGGCAGCCAAGCTTCGGAGAAGCCTTACGTCGAGCACTTCAGGGATGCCGTGAAGGTATATTTGCGCAGCCAGACCTTTCTAGATAGGTTTAACATGGATTCCTATGGAGTACATCGCAAAGACAATTTGTACTATCCATTCATGTCCCATCAGAATCGGGAGCTCAGCAGTTTTCTCCTGTGCTCGTCATTAAGTATGGCAGCCATAGATGAGTTCCTGAGGCTGGAACTAGTACGTCTTGAATTAGCGCTTGTGTTGCTGTCACAAGTGCTGATTTATTCTAAGGTTAAAGCATTGCCCCTCTCCTTTCGTACCGCCAAGGAGTTAGATGGGCATTCTGAGCTGCTGCCTTCTGTTCCAAAGTGGCAGTACCACATCATCTCGACACTCACCCAACAAAGAAACCTCTACATCTTTACTGGCGCGATCCGTTGGATTGCATTGAATCGCTTTTTAGCCACCCGCTCTTTGCAAATAAAATAGATCTCACACCTCAATGTGTTTATGATACAGTGGAACGTACAGTACGAATTTACAGTGAATGGGTGATGGGGGACACAGCATGGTCAATGCAGGTATGTACTCTACAGTATCAACAATCTCCAAGCTTGTCTTGCTAACTCTCACACCCTGTCATAGTCACAACTTCTGGATGGTGCAACATTGTTAGGCATCATCCTTTCCTCCAATAAAACCAACATTACCAACATGACTGGTGGATGTGTTGCTCACCCGCTCCTGATCAGCCTTGCCAATATCAAGATGGCAACTCGAAATAAGGCATCCTCACATGCTTTCCTCCGGACAGTGCTGCTTCCAATTGCTGAATTTTTGCATCCGGTGAAGCAGATGCAGAGTGTTCTCGAAGCCCGCTTGGTCCACCAATGTCTAGATATTGTGCTGGAGCCACTCAAGCAAGCTGCACGCATCGGGCGGATGATGTCAGACCCACTTGGGAACCTCAGATATTGTTTTACCCCCTTAGCCTTGTACATTGTCGATACACCCAAGGCATGCATGCTTGCATGTGTTCGAGGAAAGACCTTGCTGGTAACTATGGCTATGTACAAAAATTTCGGAGATGCCTTCCAACACCACCCTTGAACAGCTAAAATGACTCTCAGCCAGCTTTCAAGCATCAATTGTGATCCCCTTGACATTGAAGGCTACTTCAATGCATGTGCTGCCTTCCGCCTGAGCGGTGTGGCCCAGCCATTCTGGCGCGATTGGCCACTTGCAGATCCATATCTGTTTTTGACTCCAGAATCCCTGCATCACTGGCACCGTGAGTTCTATGATCACAATGTTAAGTGGTGTCTCGCAGCTGTTGGCAAACAGGAACTAGACTTTTGCTTCTCTGTTTTACAACCACTCATGACGCTCCGACACTTCAATGGCAGTATTTCAAAGCTCAAACAAGTCACTGGAAGAGCCCAGTGCGACATGCAATGTTATATGCCGGTTTCTTGATCACCAAGAAAAGTGTCAAAACTTTCAGATCACGACATCAATAATCGCTTGGTCAGAGTCAGAGTCACAACTTGAAGCCTCTGCTTCTTCATCTCGAATGATGGACAATGATTCTGAACATCATGACTCGGATGAAGGTTCACTGGCATATATTGATGAAGCTCATTTGCAGACAGTTTCGGATGATCTCTGGGGGCCGAAGCATGTTGTGACCAATTCTTTCAGAAAGGCAGAGCAAGTCTCTTTGGACATCCAAGCAGCCAGACCTCTCTGCACATTCATGGTCGGTGCAACAGCAATTCACCTCAATTTTGATCCTTTCATACGATGCATACCAGTCAATGTCATTGCTGAAAAACTATCTCTACCTGACTTGCGGGGAGCACTTGCTGACTATATTCAACAAGAGGGTACTACAGCTCAGAAATTCCACTTGCTGGGGGGACAACACCGAGCACCGTCCAATGCACCTCTTCCATTTGACGACCTTATGGTCTGGTTCAAAGTGCGTGTGCAGCAGGCATCGTACCATACCCCATTGATCATTCCTCCTGCTCTCACGATCAATGCATCTCCCCCGAGCGCAACTTGGAAGCATGGCCACTACAATGCTGCTATTTTCACCATTGATGACACCAGATGTGAACAATGGCCCACTAGTGGGCTTAAAGGTACATTTTTCAAATGTTCATTTGTATATTATGTCCGAATTGATGTCTGAGCAAATTGCAGGCCATGCTGTTGTTGAGGTGCACCTTATCATGCAACCACTTCCTCCACGAGGAACTAGTAGTAGTGCCTCTTGGGCTGTGCATTTCCTTATGTATGTTCAACAGTTGGATGTCATGCCTCAGTGACATGGCAACTTACTAGAACACACAATGCAAATGCATGTTTTAAAGCGTGCAATGCGATCAGCAGGGACTCCTTTTGATGACATCCTCCCACTAGATCAACTTCGTTCTCTGGCTCACATTATCCCCCGCTTTGGCTGTGTTGCCGATTCACGTCTAACAGCGGAAAACAGTGCTCATTTTGCTCAGACGTTCTTCTTGAACAAATACATTGACAAGGACTTCTACTATGCTATCTCAAACTCCGAGCCGTAGTAGTACTAGTACTAGTTTTTTCAATTGTGTTAAAGTAATATATCAATGGTTCAAGAGCTCTATTTACTCGGTGTATGTCACTATATATCACTATATGTTACTGTAGCATCATGGAATGTACGCTATCCTGCAAGGATCCACTGTATAGCGATGTACAGCACTACCTCGGCACATGGCTTTTGGCTGACTAAATCCGAATGTCAGTGGGGCAGGCCCTGATTGGCAGGCCACTGGTTGTTGTCATCATACCTCTCTCTCAATGCCTGTCACCAGCACAATCATGACTCTTCCAGTTATTTATTCTAAGTTCTCAAAGAGTTCCAAGTCTTGGCTCCCAAAATCACCATCACACAACTTGATCCCTTCTCCTCCATGTGTACAACAAGAACAAGTCGAAAAACCCATGTTCCTTGCACCATCATGTTCCAACAGACACAGAACTTTATGACAAGCAAGTTCTTGAAGACCTCAAGACAGCAATAAAGACAAGACTCCACATTCAATTTACAGACTCGGATAATCAAGATTCTTTAAGCTTAGGTTAGTATTTCTCAGATCGCTTATCACCTATCAATCTTCTTCCTAACCATTCATCATCACAAAGACCACTGTGCAGTCGTCCTCGAAGCCCTTCAACATCCTCAAGCCAATACAATCATAGGCTGATTATTACTTGTCATAGATTAATCTTTACCATGATCTGAGGTCATCGCCAATATTATGCCTGCAGAATACGCAGCAGTGGTAGCATTTACGTCAGAAGAGCTAGATTTCAAAGTCAGAGCAAAGTGAACCTCAGAGTAGTAATTGAGTCATAATAATACGCTGACCACATCCCATCTCCTACTACAGATTCGTCTACTTTGCGGATACTCAAGATCTACATATCATGCCCCCACTTCCTGTCCACGAACAACCAGCTGCACACCTTGCGAAGGCCGTCAACAAGTTCACGGAAGCCATCCCTTACGACAAACTCCTGATCAACATCACTATGCACCTCAATCACCATATCCAAAACAAGGACTCCACGAACATTCCAGACCTACACCTTACTGTCACAGCACAACCACCAGAGGATATGGAGTCAGATGAGATGGCGGTAGCAAAGCCGGTTTCCAAATGGGTTGGAGAATGTGGGCTTTCCTCGGATATGAACTGCATGGTGCACAAGCTCAGCATCACATGTGATGGTCATCAAGACATCAATTACGCTCTCGTCATATCCTTCAAAGAGCGAGCCAAATGGCAACAGCCTAAAGAAGACAACATCACTGCCCAACAACTTCACTCAGCTCCTGCATTGGATTATAAGGAGTTCATCCCTCTCCGCATCAAGAAGAGCTCAAGGTTTGGACCGGTGGAGCTCAAGTCTCATATCTGGATCGATATCTCCGAGGTCCGGTACACCGTGTATAAGTGTGGCGCAGATGGTCACTTTGATTTTAACAACAAGAATGCTGCTACATTGGCAGAGGGGGTGTGTGTATATTCATCTTATTAGTAGTACTACTTTCTGATCTCAACTCACCCCCTGCAGACCCTTTACCCTACATTGCAGATGAATGATGTTGAACGGATGTTGAGTGACGCTGCTGAGAATTTGAAGAGGTATATCATATTGTTGATGGAGGGTATGGCACTTGAGGAGGCTGCAATTCAGAGCGCGCGTGATTCCCATCCCGTTTTCAAGCCTGTTTGGATGGCAGCTCTCAACTCTATCTCTTCCACGATATACCTCACAGCTTACTGCCGCTACTTGGATTGGTGCAACCACAAATATGACAAGCAAAAGACAATGCACGTTGAGGTTCAATCCTCAGACTCCAGCACCCAACCGACAAGTACTTCATTCTCATCAATTCCAATGACTTCCTCATCTGGTGCAATGACTTCCTCATCCGATGCGATGGTCTCATCCTCTGCTGGGTTATCGCTTGATGTGCAGCCGGAGCACTCAGCAAAGAAGTCGAAGATCCAGCCTGAGGGAAGCCGTGAAGAGTTTAAGGCAAAACCAAAGAAGACTCTGAGTCGGAGGGCAAATGGGAAGGGGATGGGGAAGGGTCATCAGTAGGCTCTTGCTGTGTCGATTGTTGAGGTGAGTGTCTGTCGTTAGACTTGGTTTCCTTCAACACTGACAATTTACATGATTGGTACTAGTACTTAGTTCCATCTTCGCTTGTTCTGTTGCACTGCTCTTCAAGTTTGAATTTGCTATCTTGTTGATCTCAGGCTCCTCATTGTTGTCATCCATGTCACATTTGTTCTTGTACTTCTAGGACTGCACGAAACATACTACTACTCATCTAGATACCACATGCGTAGTACTATGGATGTTTCTCGCTGAATGTACCATGATATTCGCATACTATCATGTATGCCTAATTTGTCACATCCCATTTAACCACTGAGTCAGTGTGACTCACAAAAATTTGTTAACAGCACAACTTGAAAGAGTCTTGAATGTCCTCCAGTGCCCAACTTGTGACAGCCTCGTCTCTTAGAGGGATTTCACTTGATCGAAGACACTCGCATCATGATGAATCCCAGACCCATCCAGCACAACTTGAAGCAATTCACAGAACGCTTGCGCTGGTACCAGGACCTCCCCCTAAGGTCTCCAACATGAGCACAGATGGACAAGTCGTGAACAGCACATCATCCATTCAATCGCACCCATCAACCATTCACCACACCCCATCCTTGTCCATCTATCAGGCTCAGGCTCAACATATGTCTACTACTATGCAAAGCATCTCGCACCCTACTAGTAACTGGAAGCGCGTTGGAACTCCCAGGGCTATTGGTGCTCTGCGCAACCGATTCCCTGCATTATTGTGTAACTTGACCATGCCAATTGTTGCGCGTTCTGCTACTAGTAGGTTGAATGTGGACAAAAAACTCCCATCACCTATATTCCTGATAACAACGGAGCCAGGCTCCGACTGTGAAGACAGCAATAATGTAAGTTCAACGGTACCCATACATGCTCAGGATCGAAATGATAATGTTGCCCAGGAATCTACTAACTCCAATGACACCTGGGCTAGCGAGGAATTCAAGGCCCAGCTTGTTTTGAATGTGACCTGAGCACAGCGAGATGTTCGCCTGGCGGAGAAGACACTCGCAGACTCCATTCTCAAGCAGAATGTCACACTTGGAAAACTCTATGAGTTCGAGGCCACAGAAGCTGAGAGGAAATTGGAGGATGCTGATATCGACATTGGTTATGTACGCCATTCGGTCCGCAAAAGTGGAATCACATTGTTGGAGGACTTTGCTACTAGTAAACCTCGAAAATGCCGTTGCAGATCTACTAGTCACGTTGATAGTGATACGCTCAGCCCAGAAGTAGATTTAGCTCACTCACCACCACTGGCAGGTAATTGTACTCTGTTCAATTTGTTCAACCACTTCTACTACTGACACTTTTTTATCCACAGGATCTCCGAGCGCGACTCTGAGTCAAACACTCGATTATGATGTGGTGTCCGATTCTTTGGGCTTCAAGTTGTGAAGCCTGCTTAATACTAGTACTAGTAGCCAGATCTATACTGTTCCTATTCCATGTCCCATCTACTACTAGTATTGTACATACTTTGAATCAATGTTTGTAAATGCCGGCTTTAAAAGTTGCTCTTCCTTCAAGTTTAAACTTAGACTCGGAGGTCACATGTCACAACCAAGAGCTGGTACCAACTTCTCAAGTTGCTCACTGTAGCGCGATGTGTGGTGCTATGTCATGCTGTAGAAATTTTATATATACCGTCGTTGATCGCTACACATTGCTACAGAAGTCTGCACCTGCTGTAATATGCTGTAATATGCTGTAATATGCTGTAAGCCGCCACGGTAACTGTGCTAAATTTAGTGTTTTGCTGATGTTGCAGAACACATCCACAAGGAAGGAGAATATGGTCGCACGGTACTTCACCTTATGCTTCACATCTGAAAACAAGTTGTCAAAAATACATCAGCATGTGGCAGAGCACGGTTGGCCAGTATCTATTAATTTCTTTGAACTTAATGATTTCACGTGGTCATTGACAGCTGATGTCACTAAGATCCTCTCAGATCACAGCACCCGAGCTAGCCACATCGTCTGGACAACCTTGTTGGATTGCATAACCTGCCATTACCACAACAAGGGAGTTACAGAGGAGGAGTACCTTCTTGCTTTTGCAAGAGACAAGGGACCTACAACAGCTTTCATCAACGAGTTATCAAGCGCTGGCTTGTAAGTATCATGTTTCTATTGATTGGCTACTGATAACTTTCTTCCAAGTAGTTTCGGTTCAAAGGGCGAGCATGTCATTGTGCACACCCTAGAAGCCATGTTTTGCACATCCACCATTCCTCTTGATGCTATTCAGCCGCTCGACATCAAGAAGTTCACTCACTCTTTCCTGGTTCCATACGTTGCTACTTGTGCAATTGCCCATCGACTCAATGTCAGTATCACGGAGGCTCACACGATGCTGTTGGAAAGCAGACAGGCTGGGATTCAACTACATCCTGCACTAGACTCGGATGAAGAACTGGCCATCAGTAAATCAGTGAGCCACCGATATTCCCATATTTTGTATGCCGAAACGCTCTTTCCTATACATGACATTATAAAACAATATAAAGTAATGTAAAGTAATGTAAAGCAATATATAAGTCTGAACCGAGCGTGAATTGGCGTGATTACATTGCTTTAGATTGCTATTTATTACTTTGTATCGTAATATACAGGAAAGAAGCATTGGGCTTACAAAATACTACAAAATCTACTAATATCTGAGTCTCACCGGTTTACTGATGCACTGGACCAGATCTGCAGGTCAAACATTCAGCGATCCAAGTCAAACACAATTGTCATCCATCGCAATGAAGCTCAGGGTGGTCCGCCGAGGTTTCGCAGCCGGACTTGGCGCGCAGAGGTGCTTTCGTTTAATTCGACAAGCATATACTGACCATATATTTATTCAGACCACACCACCTCCACAGCCTGGACCTTCACGACATGCCAATGCCCTCAAGCTCTCCGACTGTGCGAGCCAGGGGAACCCCTCATCACTGTCTGCTCTCTCCTCGATGCCACCAGTAAGTCCTTTTGTATTCGCAGAGTAGTTTCAGGTCTGCATGTTTGAAACTTTTCCAGTCGCCTGCCACAAGACCTCGTACACACAGGGAGACCCGGAGAAAAGCCAAGGCAGTGGCTGTGTCTGCTGGGGATGAACTGGAAGGCCCCATCAGAAGAAAACGCGCCCGGCACTGACAGTACTGACCTTTTTTCTTCGACTTGTCTTGTCTCACGAATGGAGGCCACATGCACCTTGGACTGCTGGCAGCCTGCTATTCGATACACTCTGGACTCATGTTCTTGCTGCCAGCTGGACCCTCGATGCTTCGTTATCGTTATTTCTTTTTTTTGGACCGCATCATGTAACGCTTGCCCACTCCGAGTCTGATATCAATGTACTATTATTGCAATCATTATCGACGTTGCGTGCACAGTGAATTTTCAGTGTCCTGAGAAGTGTCTGGAGTAGAGAATCTTCAGTACTACAGACTCTTAATTTGCAACGTCTCAAACACTGTTTTTCAGTACCGCGAACATCACAATGTCAGTGTTCTATCAAGTGCTTTTCAGTGTGCCGTCAATCTCAGTTCAGGATTTATGACACTGAAAAATGTCACTTTCAAAGTTCTAGACACTGAAATCTAGCCCATCCTATCTTCTGGCTCCGACGTTAACTGCGGTTGAAAGATACAAAAGCCTGAAAGTCAGTATTTTGAACCCTGATTTTCAGTATTCTAGACACCAATTTTCAGTGTTTTTACTTCCCACAGTGCTATCAAGCAATCCGGGCGCTGAGGTGGGGAATAGGTAAGATGAGGACTGGTTGCGAGACGTTTTATGTGGTTTCAGCTAGCGCCAGCAGTGATGCATAAAGATAAATGTTTGTCCAGACCTACTTCTCTTTTAAATCTACTTCGGAACACAACACAACTTAATTATATAAGTACCACAACGAAGCTTGGGACAAAAACATATTCTCTCGCCTGCAGAATTCCCAGTGTAAAGAAGTCGTCTCCCGTGCTACACACTGCTGCTTGTTGACACATGCGTGCGCTCCTGGAAAGCAATTGCAGTTATGGCGGTTACTGCATCAGAGTCGTCCACGGGCTTAGCGTGATGTTCTCTAACGTTAAGGATTAGGCGTGGACCCAGCACAAACATCCGCACGAGCGAGGAAATTTGAGCGACACCACCATAAATCTGATTTTGCAAGGAATATGGGTCCTATGGAAATGATGAACTGCGGTCGCATGTAGAGGTCAATGATAGATCGACATACCGCTGAGATCGTTGAAAGCGACATAGCGAGCCAGATGCCCACAGTAGCAGCAAAGCTAAGTTAACATGTGTGAAGCTTTAGCGAAAAAGGACAACCGCATTCACATTACGAGCTCACCTCGCAAAGTAGACCACGTGAGTTCTTATTAACACCGTAAAACAGTCCTCGATAATCCCTCCTCTAGATGATTGTCTCAGTTCACGGAAACGTTTTACAGCAATCCAGACTGCGAGAAACAGTGCAAGGACCTCCCATACAATGGTGAATATCCAAGATATGAGCGTCAGAAGTTGGGCACCTTCCCCTTGGTCAATAGCACACTCATAGGTGCCGAAGAGAATGTACACCTCTGGGGTTCGTCAATGAGCTTCGTTGTCTTCAGTCCTTCATCCATAATTGAGCTCACCCCCTGAGGCATGCCTATTTACTATTTCGTTCAATGCTCCATTGACGATGGTGGCAGCTAGCAAGATGACAATGAGAAGTATCAACACCGTTCTGGACCGCTGATACATGGCATACAACCGAGTCATCATGATGACTTGCATAATATATCAGTGAGCCAGTATTACCGAGGGGTTGCAGCTGCGTGGCTCACCGCCTGTCATTGCAAACACGACGATATTTGTCCACTCCATTGCGAGGAACACGGTAATGCCTAACAAATCGAGTCAGTGATCAGCCTCGGAGTATCACACACTCCTAATAGACTCACAGCTGTGGTAGTCATTATGTGGAACCAACGAGCGGGTCAAGAAGCTCACTCACCCCTACGTGGGAGTGCAGTTGATTAGACGGGAATGGCAGGAACCAGGACAGAATACTCACTGCATCTGTCATCGGGATGGTCGGAACTCCAGCTGCATGCCGCCAGTCAGAAGAAATAAAGACGGTGTATGTGAGGAAACATACTCAGCATGTTGGTACTGGTGAGAAATGATTGATTAGCACAACACCAATTACTTAGCCTTCCAAACATACACAGCATATAATATTCCAAGATAGCGCACCTAGAAAATACAAGTCAGCACAACTTGTCAACCACACGTATCATGCAAGTTCCATACACCGAGATAGAGAACAGTCATCAGGGACCAGCGTTGCCTCTGCCATGAATTAATTGTACTTCCATCCTGTTCATCTGGCGTGGGACTCTGCTCACCCAGACCAGTTCGACCTATAAAATCATTCTTAGTGAGATGACTGCTTCGGGGACATCAACGTACCTCTTGTCCGAATGTTAGCACTAGTAATACCATAAGGATATCAGCGGTTTTTGAGAACTATTTCGCTCACCGAAATCATACATCACCACAGCGGAGGCGGTAACTGCGAAACCGCAGCCAAGATGAAATCAAGATATCACCTTCATCATCTGACTGGCTCTCCACAAACCTGCAAAATAGCTGTAAACGAGACCCGAATACATAGCTGGCCACCAACTGGGATCATTTGAGATCACTGTCATACTGTTATAGGATGGGTGTGGGGAGTAGTGAATTTTGTGGACGTATGACGATGGTGTTCGTGCTAGATGTACCACCATCCAGAGTTTTTGTGGCCAAAATGAGCATCGCATAGGGCGATATCCATCTCCAAATAACGTTACATTCTACCAGAAAAGTCTGATGAACGAGATCAATGACAAATGAACTCACCTGTGCCATCCAGGCTGCTACCCACGCTTGCGCCACCGCCGCTCTCCTATTATCAGAATGTACTGTGTCGTTAATTCGCGCACCCTCTCGAAAAATTCTTGCTGCATTTGCATCAGTTGAATTGTAGTTCATTCGTTTGGCCTAATGGTGGGATTGGTTGATGATATATCATAGTATACCTGTAGTGAGTTACAGGTACGAGCGGACGGGAGGGACGCTAGTTAAAGCAATAATCTCAGTCTGTAGTCAGAACTCTTTATTACAAGTCTTGTACCTAGTTAAAGCAATACTAGAAACTCGTTAACTGATTGTATCGCGTCTGTAAAATAACGGGTACTCACATCTCAGTCTGTAGTCAGAACTGAGATGCTCATATGGGCCAGCTCGTATCTTTATAGTACGTAGGATGGAAACGAAAAATAAATCGATCGAGAAACGGAATATATGACTGGTACGAACCGACGTCAAAGCGTCGTTCGTCCATCACTCCTTTTATTGCGCTCGCACTGACATCTCGGATCCTTCGGACAGCTCTACTCTATGGTGTAACACCTGCACATTTATTATTTGCGCGTTCCGCACCTTGCGCGGTGCGCGTTTTCGTCAAAAATTGCGCGTTGTCTTTTTATCAGCTGATTGTTTCTACAGCTAGCAGGCCAAGCCACTATATCACGCTTAGCGATGATATCTACAAGCACAACACAGACGAGTAAGTCCGTTTCCCACTCCCAATTTTCTTAATCAAATCTGCGCGTTGTCTTTGTATCAGCTGATTTTTTCTACAGCTAGCAGGCCAAGCCACTATATCACGCTTAGGAATGATATCTACCAGCACAATACAGACGAGTAAGTCCGTTTCCCGCCATCTCGCCCAAAGATGCTGATGTGAGTGGGCTCCCCAAACTTCCTCGTCTCCATTTGTTGCTGCCTGTAGTTCTCGTAGTGCAACTCCTTCGTCATCGAGATGAGGTCGAGCATGTGCATAGAGATAGGTAGAGAGTGTTCCTCGTCTCCATCTGTTGCTGCCTGTAGTTCTCGTAGTGCAACTCCTTCGTTGTCGAGATGAGGTCGAGCATGTGCATAGAGATAAGTAGCGAGCATTCCTCATCTCCATCTGTTGCTGCCTGTAGTTCTTGTAGTGCAACTCCTTCGTCATCGAGATGAGGTCAATCGCAAACCCGGGGGTGTCTATGACAGTAAGTTTGACCTTGAACTGCTTTTCCTCAAGCTCAGCCTTGATGATTTCGACTTCGGTGAATCGCAGTTGTCGACATAGTCACCAAACGCGGGGGTGTCTATGACAGTAAGTTTGACCTTGAACTGCTTTTCCTCAAGCTCAGCCCTTGATGATTTCGACTTTGTTGAATCGCAGTTGTTGACATAGTCACCAAACGCGGGGGTGTCTATGACAGTAAGTTTGACCTTGAACTGCTTTTCCTCAAGCTCAGCCTTGATGATTTCGACTTTGGTGAACCAGCGCTCGGTGAGCCTAAGTGACAACACATCTGCATCCAATGAGTGTCCGCAAAGTAGTAACGAGTGAATCATGTATCTGACTGCAAGATATCATTAGTAGGTGAGGCATTACGAGGGTGCAAGTTGAATGTAGCGATACGGAATGAAATGACGAGGATACTAGTATGTACTACGATGCACAAAGAACAAAAACTACGAAATTAACGCGCCTGTCATTTAAAAAACAGACCTGGTCACTGCGAGATAGCCTATGCCGACTCTCAAATTACTCGGAGGTTGGCAAGATTGAGCATAGAGTAATGGGAGTCCCACGGATTGATGTATTCCGCGAAAGGGTCATCGTCCTGTATCTTGTCGCGCCACAGGACATCCGCTTCACTGACCGACACAAAGTCTGGTGGAGCGGATATCTTGTTCTCTACTTTGAGGGTAGCTGGCACTCGACTAGTCATAGTACGAAACGATACCGTTTCTGAAATAACAGCAGCGCAGATGTTCATCAACAAGTAGTATAAATGTCGAATGAGTGGAATGATAAACTCACTATAGCTATTGGATTGAGCGCTGGGCTGGGTCGACGGATGAAGTTTGAGTTCAGGGCTCGCAGATTCAGAGTTCATTGAAAATAAGGGAACGGCAGTGTCACTTGCAGGTTCTAGAACAACAAATAAAATAAGCTTGGTTGTCACAATATTTGAGAGACGAACCCTTTTTGAGTTTCTTCTGGACTGCTTTCCTAGTGGCTTCTGATGGTGACGGGGAAAGCAGAGTGTGACTGCGCTTTGCTATAGAAATAGATGAGTACATAATACTATAATTTGAATCACAAATAGTACTCACCGTTCCGGCTTCTCATTGGTGACCTAGTAGGTGCCGCTTTTGCCTTGCCCTTGCCTTTTGGGTCCTTAACGTCCAAATCCGAGGACATATCAAGTTCCATCAATGAACTTGCAAGATCATTGTCCGACTTGATGCTAACTGAATCATCGGTGTCGGACAAAAGGATATCGTTACAATCGTCGCGTTCAGAATCCGATCCAGCTATCACGGGTTGAGTGTTCCAAGACTCGTAAACGCTGTCAGGAATCCGGTTCCTTGTGACTAGCGCCAGTAGTATTTCATGAGTACAACTTGAACGAAGCAAAAAATGAACGAGAACGCACCAAACCAAAGATGACAATCACTAACACTTGCTTTGTCCCGGCCCTTGTGTTTCGCAAGATCACTCCCAGCTGGAAACCCGATATCGACGACTGTTAGCGTTTGTCCGCACTTGTTGAGGAGCCGCCAAATTGGCTTCTCTTCACGTAACGTAGCTGATTGTCGCTTCTCGACTTGACCGTCGAGGTAATCAAAGACTTTAGGAAACCAACTTCGTAACTGACTGGTGACCTTGCGATAAGTCCATCCACCTTCGATGATGAACTGCTGTTCAAGGTAACAGCCACGGTTTTTCATCGCCTGGATCTCATTTTGGCCGTTCTTGCTTGGGACTTTGGATACTCTGATAAGACCGTTCCTCTGTCAAAAACTGAGTTAGCGAGTTAATCCGTCTCTCGAGGGCTCTTGACTGACATCAACACCGCAAGTCAACATGGCCACTGATGCAACACGAAATGTGTTCCCCGACATTGAGACACTAGAAGAGGTGTTCCTGCGCGCTTGGCTTCCAACCATTTGTGAGCTGGTGATTTCCTTACGATCCTGAACGCAATTTTCATGTGAATATATATTTTTGTGCACTACTAGGATAACACTTACCTTTCGCGAGCCTGCCGACGGTACTGGGCCCTTGGCCAGCTTATGATAACCGGCAAGCCGAGTTGATGTCAGAGTTGATAACGCTTCCTCTCGAGCACTGGTGAGCGGCACTAGGCTTCCTTGCTTGCCTGTAGTGGCAAGCTTCAGGTTGTCATTGACGGTTTTTCCACCAGTGATTCGAGTGAAAATATCCTTGATAGCGACTGCAGAACTTGGATGAGGTTTTTCATCAGCATCCTCTTGAACTTCCAGTACTGGTTCACGACTCGTTGAAGCTTTGCGGGGGTGCTTACTGCGACCATGGCCACACTCTGCGCAATGGCCTTCATCCTGTGTGCGAGGGAAAAACTCCTCACAGTCACACATTTGACTGTCCGACTTGAGGCCTCTGCAGAAGAGTTCTTGATTCAAGTTGTTGCCTTTGGGATCCATGGCTCGGGAGTCGGAGGGCACTGGTGAAAGGGAATGCGGAGATGACTTGAAGCAGTAGACTCGACGTGCAAATGACCTGAAGCAAGGTAATTACGTAGATGGCCCAGCAGTTTATATACAGCTAACAAGGATATGACATTTTACATTGACGTGTAGTACTTGTTAGTCGCTACTGGCAGTTAGAAAATATGACAAAACTAATAATGCCTGACACCATAATTTCGCTCGATTAAACCAGATCGGTTCAGCAAGTGAAACGTGGAGTTCTTTTGATCCTCGTTGACCAAAGGTAATAGTCTCAAATGTTGGGTATTCATCTCCATCCCACTCATCTAGCGTTAGTCTGCAATTGTTTGGCGTGATATCATTGGCTATAACTTCATCAAGGGTGGTGGAAAACTGCTGTCGTGTTGCGTCATCAACAAAAGGGTTCTGTTGTGACGGCACGCTAATGGCCTCGTGACGGATCTGGTGTCTTTGCTGGTTGTTGATGGCCTGTACCATAGTACTCGGATGTTCGCCATCGCTATCTGAGTCGCTGTCTTCTTCATCAGCGGGGTGTCCAGCTCCTGTTTGATGACGCTGTCGAGTTGTCGTGTGACCATGGACCCCGTAGTACTCGTTAATCACATCAGGATGCACACCTTCACAGTCATCACGATAGATGCCAAACTGCAAGTGCCCTAAAAAACGTAAATCCTATGTGTCCGTCCAGTAATTTGTCAATGTTACATCAAAAATTCAACTGCGAGTTTACCTTGGGACTCTTATTGTTGGTGTCAGGACCGCGAATGGGATGACAGTTCCATTCTGCCTGAAAATTTAAGCAATCCAAATTGATTTCATCAAGAAATAAACTCTGGAGCAACCAGATGTGATTCGCGGCCTGAGGGTCAAGCCTATGATAATTTTCGAGTCGGGTAAAGAACGCTCTCCATCTCCTAGCGAATTGAGTGCCAACCTCGACCCACAAACGTTCGATTCGAGTATTCCGAGTAGAGCTTAGTACGTTGGGTGTTAGTACTACATAACATAAACCAATGGGATCACAACTCACGATCCCCACATGAAGGAGGCATGCCGTGGTCCGTTCTTCATTATCATGTAAGTTGCTATATCGAGATTCTCTCCGCCCCGATCTCCTCGCACTCGAGAAGGCGTCCCAAAAAATTGCGTCGCCTGCTTAAAAACGTCCAAAACAGTTGTCGAATGATTGTTATTACTTGCTTGCAATCCCGTTATCTTGCAGAAATACAAATGAGAATCGATAAACTGTACAAACAAACATATCAAACCGTTCTGCAGAAACCGTCAATAAAACCGTGAATCACTATCCCCGAGCGAATTAATTTATGGTGCCCATCGATGTGCCACAATGCATTAGGCCGCTTAACATGATACTTACGCCGACGTTTGACCCGTCGGTCGCGCAACACCTGACCTAATCTGTCGACTCTGCGGAGCGATTCTACCACCCGTCGATGCTGCACTCGCAGTCCATGCCTGCGGAGAAAACCAATGATGTACCTTATACCTGAATCAGTCGATGCTACACTCGCAGTCCATGCCTGCGGAGAAAACCAATGATGCACCTTATACCTGAATCAGGCCGCTTTTTCTTGAACTCGGTGATGAGAAGATCAAGGTCGATGTTAGTAAGGTTCGAGTATTTTCTTTCAACTCCATAGCGCTTCATATAACGTCGTAATGTGTTCCTGTGGACTCCGAGCATTTCAGAAAGCTCAGTAAGTTTGATTTGTCGGGAAGTCGAGACTGCTTCGGTGAGGAATCCAACATCGATCATTTTTTTTGGACGCCCTGGACGCCCTGTGTGCAACAAGGCCACTGGTTCCGGAAACACGACATTTTCATCCATGCTGTTGCACAATCAATGACGCAAAATACATATCAGAGATGGATTACCGATTCTGCATATTGTACTGAAATGACGACAAAAGCACGAAGAGATCTCCCAGCAAATGTGCTGTATGAGAGAGCCAATCTTGCATCTCATGTCCTTGAGGGTCGCGTGCGAGGGCTTCAAGCAATGGGATAGCATCCCCTGATACAGCATCTATATGAAATGTGAGCTGGATTGGGTCGGCATCTTCTTGACTAAGAATACGATGGGCGCGTCGGTAAATATCTGACAAAGTATCGTGGGCAGTGCGAATATTTGCAGACCACGGATTCTGATTTAGCATGCGAGACGGAAATTGGGGCAAAGCAGTTGGTAGTGCAGGCATCACAATAGATTGACTTGAATATGGTGTAGCCACCGTAGCGTTTGATGACCATTGATGACCAAAACGACATAAGCAAAGTGTGCGCGTGAGATGAGGCAAACAACAGTCGCAAACATACGGTTCTAATTATTTCATAGCTGATCTTTGTTCTTGTACATCCTTTCGAATCGTCAATATGTCAAAGGCAACTCGACACCCTATTTACTACTTTCATGCGTCAAGCCATATCTTCCAGGTGTGTTTTACTAATTTATTCTTCATTTTGGACTCACAACTTGAAATATTTTGTGCCGGCAGGTTGAGAACATACTGTACAAGCTCTGCAGTTCAATTTTATCTTCGGCTTCCAACGTCTTTCGTGACATGTTTGCTGCTACACAGAACAGCGGTCAAATAGAGCTGGACGGCATGAGCGATGACAAGCCCATTCACCTCGAAGGAATATCCCGGGACGCCTTTGAGTTGTTTCTCGAGCTTACCTTCGGAAGGTATGTTGATGCCCTTATTCTTCTATGTAGCCACTTGACAATCTGTACTAGGATACGTGCCGGCTCATATACACTCGACGAGCTTACAAAATTCCTCCATTTCTGCGACATGTACCAATGTTGTCATGCACGAGAATTTATTGTTTCCCGTGTGTTTGCGGCACGTTTCCGCTTCCACCCAGCTCAACTAATAAACCTGGCTATCAAATATCACGTCCGTTCACTTTTCCCATTTGCTTTTCAGCAACTCGCAGAAACTCCCATTACCGAGATCACCCATGCACACCGGGAGCTGATGGGCAACGAGGTCTTTCTAAATGTGGTTTATGTTCAAGCTGCCCTTGATCACCATCGTCGAATTGTGGCTGCGGAGGAACCAAGAATATTGATGCACTCGAATGATTGCGATGACCCGGCCGGTTGCAGCGAGGATTGGCACGCTACATGGTGGAATGGTATGGGCCGTTTTCTTCTCGATGGTAGGAACCCTCAACCATACGGCGATGCCGTCAAACGCTTCAAGGATATGTCGTTTGGCCGTGTCAGCGAGGGCTGTAAAGATCTTATGTTCAAAATTCTCGATGAGGGTGCAGCATTCCGTCACGCAGAACACTTTATTACCGAGGCCTGCCAATTTCTGTTAGAGAAACTGGTATTTGAGCCCTAACATCTTGCTAGTAGCTACTATTGTGTACTGGTTTACAAGGACTTTGGCATGGTCTCGTCATATTTGTAGCAGCTTGAAGGACTCAGCGTCAATACATGTACTGTAGAATATATGTCCATCACTCACAATGAACGGAAGCCGGAATAGAGACTCATTCCTAAGCGTGATATAGTGGCTTGGCCTGCTAGCTGTAGAAACAATCAGCTGATACAAAGACAACGCGCAGATTTGATTAAGAAAATTGGGAGTGGGAAACGGACTTACTCGTCTGTGTTGTGCTTGTAGATATCATCGCTAAGTGTGATATAGTGGCTTGGCCTGCTAGCTGTAGAAACAATCAGCTGATACAAAGACAACGCGCAGATTTGATTAAGAAAATTGGGAGTGGGAAACACGCACCGCGCAATTTTTGACGAAAACGCGCACCGCGCAAGGTGCGGAACGCGCAAATAATAAATGTGCAGGTGTTACACCATACTACTCATCATTCGGATCGTTCGGAGTCCAACAATACCCGCCGAGAAGTCATCTCCGCCACATCTACAATATCGCTGCTGAGCTTCATCAACTGACTTCCCTACGCACAGCTTCTGCATTCCCAGACTCGCTCCTCAGGCAACGCGGACCATGCAGAAAAGAGATTCGTGTGCGAGCTGATAACGAGATATCACCTATGTATCTGATATAGATTCCATTCAATACAGCCATTTGCAGAACGCTAGGCCAGAAAAAATTCACTACATGCACAACGGTATTTTATGTAACTTCTATTCTCCGATCAGATATCGATACGTCTTCCGAAGATATCGCAATGATCGTTCACTAATCCCTGTGTAACGATGAATCGTTGGGTCTTTGACATTGAGCAAGTTCATTTGTAGAGCAACTCGCTGGCACGTGCAGCGAAGAAATCACCCTCTGCAAACCAAAGTCCTTTGTCTAGAGAAATGGCATCAGCATGGCTAAGTCGCGCAGTCAAATCAACACAAGTCGGTGGCCATCAGTAAACCGGTGAGATCTAGACTCGGATAGTATTAAGTAGTAAATATTGTAATACTTTGTAAGCCCAATGCTACTTTCCTGTACATTACGATACAAAGTAATATATAGCAATCTAAAGCAATGTAGTCACGCGGTTTCCGGTACCCTGTTATCAGTCGGACCTTCTAACAACTCTCTCCTACAACTTTGTATTGTTTTCATTACCGATGATCTCGTTGCTGACGCGGTGTTTCCTGTTCACAGTCGCTGACGTGGCAGTTAATCATCTTCGGACATTGTGTTATTTTGTATCCTAGCATGTAGTAGTGACATTGATGAATACATCAAGTTGACTCCTTAAAAACCCGAAGCCTACTCATGGCTGTAAAACGGGACAAGCAAAGAGATATGCGATAATGCGAGCACACAACTGCGAAGCCTGCTCGTGGCTGTAAAACATGTCAGAGTGTCTTGTTGTAGGCTGAGTTGATTGAGGTTTGGGTGGCGCATATTTCAAAGTTGAACATATGGAACCGACGGCGCCTCGCTGAGAATGCACCAATGCTGCAGCGCTGAACGGGGAGTGTTGCTCGAAGCACGGCCAGTGTGTCCATTTGGTGTGGCTGTAACGCACGAGTGTTGTTTGGGTATTGTTCACAAAGAGATTGAGCTTACTGGAAGTATCCGCGCCAGGCCGCAACTCTAAGCCTCGGAGGCCTTGTATGTCGGTGTCTTCAAATGCCTTCCGAGTCGATTGCGGTGGTGAAAAAGCACGAGGGTTGTTCGGATAAGTGTCCACTGGATTTATTGCATTATATATATATAATAAACATGGTCTGCACTGAGTAGAAAAGTTAATGCAACGCGTACAAACAAAATCGTCCAAAGACCGAGTGCAACGTTGGCAACAACACAAGTGTGTTGGAAAGACGACTAAGAAAGGCAGCTTAAGGGGAGGTGGGGGGCGAAGCCTACTCGTGGCCGTAAAGGTGTCGAGCGGAGGGTTAAGTTGACTGGAACGAGAATACCAGCGCCTAAGTATTCCGAAGTTAAAAAATAAGGAAGACGAGCGGCTAATAAAAACTCACCGGCGGTGCGGGATGATAACTCACACGAGAATAAGGAATGCTCTAGATTGCAACGAGTGGGTAGGTACAATAGGACCAAGCTCGCGAGGAAAAACCACATTACTGATCTTGAAAGTCAAAGTCAACATTAGGAGTGGGGAGCTACATAGTGATTATTGCGGTTGTCGAGGTCTTTTGTGATATCCGTAAGGTTCCGTGTTCGTACCTCATTTCCTCAGGGATTGAAGGAACCAAGGAAGGCCAAAAAGGGTCCGGCGCCGGTGGCGAACAGCCAGCAAGACTTGAAACTGACTTGGCGGTGCAGCAGCAACGGGAATCGAGAAAAATTGGGAGCGTATGCAAGGTGCGAAAATCGCCAGTAGCTATCGTCCGCAAACGAGTTCTTGAGAGAGAAACTGGAGCTGGATATGTCGGGAACCAATGTATCCAGTCAGGCAGAGGAAATAACCTCTGAAATATGACCGTAAGTTGCTTGGACTGGGTTTGAAGTCTGGCTTACCTGGAGATATCGAAGTGCAAAGGTTGTTTGACTGTCTCATGGGTCTGACTAGGGGAGAATGGATTGAGCACAACTAAAGATGCTTACAGGCGAACCGCTAGGGTGAACTTCAAGTTGTGTGTAACAACGAAACACCACAGCTGTGTTTAGTAATGACACACAACTTGGAGTTCACCGCACGCGAAGAGCGACGTGTCAGCTGGATGCACCGACGTTGTCCATTCTCTCCTTGCTTTCTTCAAGTCTTCTTCAGGCTTATGAATGTTTTTCTGCAAGGCGCTTGACTGTGTAGAATCTCAGAAAGACGTGAATCGTCCAAAAACGATGACAAGAGTGGGATTTGAACCCACGCCCTCTTACGAGGATGAGAAACCTGAACTTTGCAGGCAAGCTTTCGCTTGAGTCACACGCCATAGACCGCTCGGCCATCTTGCCGTCTCACTTTCTCCCTGGCTTGATTATCTGATAACACTAGCCTGAATCAGCCATGCCATAGGTAAGACCGACGCGGCATACATCCACTAAGCAGTGTACAAAGCAAGGATCCGGGATCATGCACATGAACTAGGCTGGGAGTTCCGTCAATCAATATAGTAATTGGTTTTTATGATCGAATGCGCAAGTGGTGTATCTCGCAGCGACATGATTGGTCGGACATGGCGCGAGGTCGATGGTCGAACTTTCCGTGTGATCAAGCACGACGGTGGAGAGACAATGTCAATGTGTATTCGGTGACGTCTATCTGAATAAATAGCTACACCGTAGCATATACACGGCTCTACAACTCGGAAGAAATGCGGAAGCGTACAGTGAATGATTACGGGGAAATGTAATGTCAGAAGCAACGGAAGGGAAGCAGGGGGCTGCAGAAGTCAGCGAGCGTGATAGCACAAAAGAAGAAAACATACATGATAAGTTACTCGCTGGCCTCAGCACTATTCTCGGCGTCACTTGAGGGCGGAGGTGTTTGTTTCTTCTTGCGGCTAGCTTTAGGTGCGGCGGCAGCCTTGGGCTTCCTGGCTTTTGGCTCTTTGCCGCGATTGGGGTTTTCAGGTGCGTCCCGCCACATTACTGCGATCTTGGAGGCGCGTCAGACATAAGAGAGGCGTATATATGCGCATATACGCACCTCAGACATAGCTTCTTTGATGGGTGCGCCGGGATTTGCCTCCTTCCACTCTTTCATGTGGGCTTGTACGTAGAGGTTGTATGCACTTGGGGCGCGCTTTGGCTTGTCCTCCTTGTCTGTTGGTGGGTAAGTGGGACGAAGAACACATATAAAGGGATGACGAACCAGCTTTGGAGGTCTTGGCATTGGCGCGTTTCGTTGCGGCCTTTGTTGTTGATTCTAGGGGACGGTGAGCAAAAGTAAAGGGATAGATACGCGTTGAACAGACCTGTTGCAGTTTTTGCCATGGTGGTTGGGATGAGGAGGGATTGAATGGCCGAATTGAGGGTTAATCGATCTTTAAACGTAGTCGCGTCGGGGTTTAAACGCGACGCGTATTTGTCACGTGGTATGGTCAGTGCACCAGGGCCATTGGCTGACAAGTGGAAATAACCGAAAGCTATTTGAGGTCGGAATAAGCAGACGCTCATGATCAACCTTCTTCTTCTTTCATCAACGCCCGTCGTCCAAATTCGTCCTTCGTTGCAGATCATAGTAACCCAACCTTAGTATAATTAGAGATCATGTCTCCTTCCGCTCTTTCATCTGCCCTCCTGGCTGTTGCAGCTGTTTCTCGCATTGCCTTTGTTAACGCTCAGCCCGACCCTGCCGACCCGACTCCTCTCGTTGACAAGCATTATGCTTACCCGTCTGGTATCGTGAGTCCACTTTGTGGCAGCATGAGATCAATAGTACTCATTCCGCGTTAGCCATACCAAGTCGACTACAATACCGCTGCTATCCGTGGTCCTCAAGTCGGTTACAACATTTGCAACTCCACAACCGAGAACCAGAATTCTATGTGTCAAACGTCCTTCGTGAACCACATTGACGGTCAGCTCCGACGCGTT